>NC_134483.1:450412144-450569327 GCF_040206685.1 Ascaphus truei
TATGTAGGCATATAAAGGTTTCTTTAACCCATGGGATGAGGCCAATTGGTAGGATAGGAACCGCACTGATAGTCAGGTACACTGTAGCGATCTGGTACACTTTAACCAGCGGCCCCTTAGAAATAAAATGAACCGAACATAGTGCAGACTGTACATAGAATATTTATAAAAACAAGCAAAATCCAATCAACTCACATGGTAATGGAAAGAAACAAGCGTGTAGATCACAATGTGGATCTCTGCAAAACCGGAAGAGTGGTATCTCAGCTGTTCCTCTGTTCTGGTATGCGTGTCACGGATGCGTCTCACCGAGGACCGGAAGTGACGTCATCTGCTTCCAGAGGCTCCGGTTTCGTCTCAGGGCATCACTCTACGCGTTTCACCTTGTAGGTTTCTTCAAAAATCACTCCTGAAGAAACCTACAAGGTGAAACGCGTAGAGTGATGCCCTAAGACGAAACCGGAGCCTCTGGAAGCAGATGACGTCACTTCCGGTCCTCGGTGAGACGCATCCGTGACACGCATACCAGAACAGAGGAACAGCCAAGATACCACTCTTCCGGTTTTGCAGAGATCCACATTGTGATCTACACGCTTGTTTCTTTCCATCACCATGTGAGTTGATTGGATTTTGCTTGTTTTTATAAATATTCTATGTACAGTCTGCACTATGTCCGGTTCATTTTATTTCTAAGGGGCCGCTGGTTAAAGTGTACCAGATCGCTACAGTGTACCTGACTATCAGTGCGGTTCCTATCCTACCAATTGGCCTCATCCCATGGGTTAAAGAAACCTTTATATGCCTACATACCTCTCACATTTGTGAGTATTCTGAACACCTAACTAATGCCATTTACCACACAGAATTCACACAATACTGCACCATAAGTTTGTTGTCTTCTTTTATTTTCCACATGATTTGCGCTTCTTGATGATTTTCACCCTTCACTTGTCCACGAGGATTGAAAGAGCAGTCCTGCATCAAGTCACAGCAGCATTTATCACACGTGGTTGTATAAGTATCACTATTTATTTTCTTATTTATGTATAACACTGTGGGTTTATTTGATGTTGATTTAATCCATATACACTGAGCGCCACATTTTGATAAGTTTTATACACATGAGTGTTGCATGGGACATGATGGCAACTCCTTGTAGCATAAGACCAGCTTGTAGATATGCATATATAGACAGGTCCCCTGGGTCCCTACTTACCTCTGCTGAGGGAGGGGAAGCTGCGGCTGGTGGCGAGTGCTGCCGGGGTTGCAGGCAAACCCACGAGACTACCAGGGAGGCGGCAGGAGCTGTGGGCAGTTAGGGGGTTCGACCAGGTCGCCGGAACTCTGCGGCGGGATGCCGGTAAGGGCGTCGCCATCTTTGGTGCATCACGCATGCGCAGTATGTATCTCGTGCATGTGCTGTAAATATTGCGGCAGCCGTTAGGTGGAGAGGCTCCGCATAGGGAACTACAGTTCCCAGCAGCCACAGGGGCTGCTAGACACATGGGCACGAACAGCCAATAGGGCTGGAGGATTCTCCTACAGGCAAAAGAGATACATTTGACGCGCTAGAAGCCACGCTTCAGTCGGGAGCTGGACAGAAAAGGGAACGGTAGTGTCTCAGGTGCCAGTGGCCTGAGACAAGGCCTAGAGTCCCCCTTCAGGCCCCAGCTATGCCTGACTCATCAGTAGCTGGTGGGTGCTTCCGGGAATGCCCCTCAGATAGGGACACTGTCCCCATTAGCCCAATAATGTCAGGAACACAGCAAAGACACTGTACTGTGATGTACGACCTGTGGTCTGGGACCAGACCACCACCGCAAGTGAGAGACTGTTAAAGGTGAGACACTCCAACGGGAGCATTCCCCCATAGAGAGGCGGACGTCTTCGTTGGATCAAGCGTATCTTTTCATCAGTCGGCGGTACCCGGGTGCTGGAGCACCCGGCAGGTATCCATCTCTACAACGGACACACACATTCTGTGGGTAGCGCTACCACAAACTTTAGGGTGGGATTGGATCTGTGGGCACCAAGTGGTTAGGTGCCCAGGGCACCTCAGTACTTTGGGGGATCCTCACCAGGGTGTGGATAATGTGGTGATTGGATAGTGGGGCACTGTGTGGGTACAGTCGTGCAAGGCCTGTATTGTTTTTTGTTATCAGTTAGTGTTACCAGTAAAGATCATTTATTATATCACTGTGTGTAATTATTTCTTACTGTTTGTTCCTGGGAAGTGGCAATCCAATTGTGCTTGGATCCCTCCCAGGTGGAGGTGCTGTCACCAGATAAAATCAGGTACACCCCAGGCTCCTTGCAGCAGAGGATCGGGCCTCCTGTGAGCCAATCAGGTAACGCACCACACTTAGTTTTCCTAGACACGGGGGAAAGGGCCTACACATATATGATATATTCTGCCATTGAAGTCAGGACTGATAAGTAAGCAACTCTGAGTATATCATTGACAAGTACAAATACTAAACACAGAACCCCAGTAAGCTCTTTTTGGGAACCCCTGAGCCCCCACAAAATATATATATATGTATATGTGTCAAAATGGAGTGCTATTGAGCGTGGCATATGTATACAACAGACGACAGAGAAGCCCAATGCTACATCCAACATGACAGAAATACACAGTAAAATACTTATATATTCTCTTGAAGTAGGGTAATTTAGTTTAACCCTTTGGCCAAAGGGTTAAACTAAATGACCCTACTTCAAGAGAATATATAAGTATTTTACTGTGTATTTCTGTCATGTTGGATGTAGCATTGGGCTTCTCTGTCGTCCCAAGTACAAATACTACAATAATTCATCATACCAGGAAGGGTGGAGGAATTCTATAAGACGCAAGTTTGAATGATTGTTTTATTTGAACACCTCCCTGTCCCGGCAAGAACGGAAGTTGCTGGTCGCAGCACCCATCTTGGATGGGTATATTCGACCATGGCAACTTTCAAAGGAGAAAGATGTAGATCGGGACCAAGAGTTGATCCCTTTCATACGCCAGAGGCGTAGCCTGGAGGTGGGACCAGCAGGGACGGTATTTCCTCCTGAGCGGGATCCGCGCTCGCACCTAGGCTGGCAGCTGGTGTGTGAGATGTGTGGAGGAGGAAGCGGGGCACCTGATCGCGGGTTGGGGTAGATGGAGACCGCACCGAGCGCACAGCGGATAACGAATCCTGACACAGACAAAGCAGTTAGGCCCAACCTCTTGTGACAACCGGACTCCAGCTCTCCCCAGTTGCTGGCCTCTCACTTACTCTGTCCCACACTGCACTTCTAGCACCCGTCGAGCCTCTCTGACATCAGCACGCGACGGAAGTAAGCTGGGCTGAGCTTCCGGCGTGAGGGAGGCCCGGTGACGCACTGATATCAGAAGCATGGGACAGAGTGAGGGAGAGGCCGGCAGCTGGGTAGAGCCCGGGCTCGCTATCACATGAGTTCAAGCCCTGCTTTGTCCAGCCACCGGGCCTGGGTCACTTGTCCCGGCTGTCCCGGCTGTCCCCCCTGTCGGCGGCCCTCGCTATAATAACACAAGGGCTCATTACGGCTGAAAAAGCACTTAACACTGCATTAGTGAGCTTTGAAGATCCCCGTTAGCATTTTAACTAAAGTTAACGTCTCTTTACTCATTAACCGAGCACTGTGGATCTACCCCTGAGTGCCATTGGAATTATCATTTACATTTTGTTACACTGCTGCAGCAGCCACTCAGTGAGTTAATATATCTTCCTTGAAAAATAGATTAAAAAATGTGTTTAACAGATGGAAGAACAGCTCCTTAGTAACTGCTTCTATTAAAAGAAAAACATACTTAGGAGCCTACTGGTTTCAGTCATGTCCTTATCCAGTGCAAACCAAAGAGTGTAAAAAGGGAGCTATAACAATAAAAGTAATGCTATAACAATAAAAATGCGCAAAATAAAAAACACATAAAGGGGGATCTCTGCGCTCCCCTCATCCCAAACAATTATCCAGTACACACAATGGAATAGGACAAGCCTCTACTCCTGTTTCATCTCATACATTACTTCACAGCATAGGTTGTAAGGATATGCTTTGGTGGGTTTTTAAACACTTGCCTTTGAAATTGGAGAACCTAATTAGGGAGAGTATGCTAGAGCTCAGTGACCTAAAGCAAAGCGCAATATGTTTCTTTGTGCCTAAGCAATCAGCAGCTTGTGTTTATAGGGACAAAGATTAGTTGTATCTGTATTATTTCCTTCTAATTAACATTTCTAATGAATAACAAAAATGTATCATTTCTACCTTTGTCTAATGCCATCACCTATTCTTGGTTGTGTATACCCATCTGAACAATGTATCATTGTAAGGATCCATGATGGGCTGCGTTATGCCCTCCGCGGTGCTTACCCACCTCAACCCATGATCGGGTGCTCCGTCGCCCCTTCCTCCCGTGTCACCTCCCGCAGTGCTGCAGGTGTCGCCTATCGGCCTCGCTTCGCGCGCATAACCCGCGCTGGGGGAAGTACTGGTCCCGCCTCCAGGCTACGTCCTCACAGTGACATCAGCGGCATGCAGCATGCAGCGCGCACCTGCTATGCACGGACGGCGCACGCACACGCTGAATCAGGGCCTGGCTTCTGTTCATTATTCCACAGCTGCTGCAAACTCCTGTTCTGCTTATCACAGTGCGGGATACTGGTGAGCTCCTTCCTCTGCAGCCTGCCTATTGGTCCAGGGTATGTATGCTCAGACAGCCCCTTGGCAAGATGGCTGAGCATAAGACTTAATTTGGGCGAAGTGCTTACTGCAATCCCTGCCTCCTTATCTTGTGCCTTGTTCCTAGTACCTGTCTCTCTCTACTTGTCTGACTTTGGCTAGAACCTGGACTCCTGAGTTCTTTACTCCTCACCACGGCATTACCTACGACGATCTGCACCTCTCCAACCCTGACCACGGCAAGTACCTACAATGATCCCGACTTCTCCAACCCCGACCCGGCTACCCACTACCAATCTACACTCCGGACGCGCTCTCGCGGCTGGAGGTCGGTTTATTCACAATTCCCACCTAGGTCCGCAGTTGCGCTCTGTTTGTGGTGAGCACTCCGTTACAATCATATAGCCATTACATGTATAGTCCAGTAACAGCAGCCTGGGAAGGGTGTTAGGAAACAGAAGAATTTGGTTACAGTATTCATGAGTCTTCATGAGACAGAAGCTTTGCAGTACATCACAGCGCTACCGTCGCGATTGGTATGTGTGCTATTGGATTCTATTGCTTTGCTTTGAAGCTGCGCGGTGTTGCGCCATGCGCCATCGCGGGCGATTTCTGGTATAATCACGGCCTTAGGTGAAAATAGGCTGCTTCCCCACATCTGTACCCTATTTCAAGGGTGCGCAACTTTTTTTGGGGGGTGGGGGGTGCACGGGTGGTTGCAGAGGTCCAACACTCTTCCCCAAGGCATTTAAATTAAATGCCGGGGGACTGCGCGAGGCCTCTGCAACCTCTACTTACCGAGATTCAGCTGGCTCACGATGCGTCCCCATGGCCACGCGGCATCATATGACGCTGCGGGGTCATGTGCCATCACGCCACATGACCCTGCGGTGTCATTTGATGCCGAACTGAGGTAAGGGGGGGGAGGGTGCAAGAACGGAGGAGAGCAGGCAGGGGGGCCACAACAAGATAAGTTTGTGCACCCCTGCCCTATTTAATGCCCTATTCAAAGACAATGGTGGTTATTCATTCAATTGCTTTAGTGCTACAGTAGTTACCGCAGAGAAACTCAGATTGAAGACGATAGCACTATCACACTTTGTTGACTAACCCCAATGTTTCTGTTATTGCCATCAAGAGACCCAAACAGCCCCTGAAAATCCATTCTGCAATCTGGTATCTTCTGTAAAAATTATGAGGTAGATTCCCATTAAAATATAACATTTTTTCACTTAACAAATATAATTTAATAACTAAGATTATGCACAAACTGCTTCTATTAGATTCTACTGTCCTCGACTGGTAAATGTGCATTTAAAGCCATAGATAGTAGGTAACTCTACTGTACAGTATATTTCCTCTATATTTAAACAGGGTAGTTTGCAGATCACTATTGATTATTGTACATTCAACAAACGCCATTCATAAAAATGACAACAGACTCCCATTCATAAAGTTAGTCGGAGCTGCTGGAAAGCGGCGCTGAGCTTCAGCACAGAAGTGAAAGAAAAAAGCTTTATTTGCAAAAGTTTATATGCAGCATATGTGATCCACCAATTGTCATATGCTGACTATTAGCTGTAATTGATACTGACATGTTCTTCATAGAACACTGGAGCATTCCTGGGATTTCACATTGTTTGGTTGCTGTGACTAGAGATTGGTGAATTTTTGGGGCGAATTTAGATCCGCAGTGAATCGGCCAGTTCCTTTGGTCTGCGGATTTCAGTGGATCAATATCAAAAAGGGTGATTCACGTTTTGCTGATTTTTTAAATTAATATTACTGTAGGCGGATGCTCACAGGGGTATGCAAGGGAGACTGATTATAGTGAAATTAAATAAGCCTTTTATGCGCCTGTTTCCTTAACATCAGGAAACCATCCAAACAAGGGGTAAACAAAGCTTCTATTCACTTGGGAGTATTTCTAGTGAAATACTATGCAGTTCACAACTCCCTTAGATAAGCATGTCTCCCAGCCCCAAACATAGCATGAATTAAGCAGATATAAGAAGTCTCATAAATGAAAGTCTTATCTGTTCCTTGTGGTTTGGAAGGAAAATCTTCTCTGTCCCTGGTTCAGCTCCCTTTTCCTCAGGGTGTGTCAGCATCCAGGTTTAGAAGTTTCCCCTGTGTCTTGAAAGCAGCTCTGCTGTGTCTTCTGGCAGGGCTCAAGACTGTTTGTCTCCAAGTTCAGCTCAGGTGTGAGCTAAGGAGTCTCACTTCCTGTCTCAAAAGACAGGCTTTTCTAAGCCATCTAATCAGGCAGGTGGTGTTTGTTAATTGCCTACCAGCAGTTACCCACCACACTGCTGGATTAGAGGTACATTACCTGAACAGGGATAACTCCCCTGTTACAATTACCAATACACTACGTGGATTCTGCAACCTGTGGAGGGATTTGGAGAATACAATCCACGAATTCAGCAATGCATTGAATCCGCGGTTTGGATTCTACAAATCTGTCCACGGGTTTTATCCAATGGTGACTGAGACTTCTATAGCTCTGAGGAAGCCAATCAGAATGTGAAAACACATTGGATAGTCATTAGGGGCGGCACTAGGAAAAGCGGAGGGCATTCGGTTGTAATAACAGCCCAAGGAACATCACAGGAGATGGGGGATGGACGTGAGCCACGAAAACTGGAAGTGGGGCAATGGAGTCACAGACTCCAAAGGCTATTTTACCAATATATGTTAGTAAGTGCATTCATGTATGAAAAGGAATGCAATGTAGGTTGGTGCAACGCACAGCAAAAAAGGTGATGGCAGGTCTGGCAAAAATATTTCTTTATTGTAGGGACATAAAAACAGAAGGCTGCAACCTTCTACGCGTTTCGTGCAGACAAATTGCACTTTGACAAAGTGCAATTTGTCTGCACGAAACGCGTAGAAGGTTGCAGCCTTCTGTTTTTATGTCCCTACAATAAAGAAATATTTTTGCCAGACCTGCCATCACCTTTTTTGCTGTGCGTTGCACCAACCTACATTGCATTGGATTTCTCCCTATTGGCAACAGCACGCAGACTGAGAGGACCACTGGTGACACATTTGTGAGTACTTACCTGGGGCCAGCCCAATGAGGTTAGGGGGGGGTGTTTTTGTACATCTACCCCTGCCTTCAGGGCAACTGGAACCCTTTTCTAGGTTTGAATAGTATTATGTCCCAGAAGTGTTCCTCTCACATTATAACCTGATGGGATTTCATGCTTGAGCACCACATCACCTTTACTGTATGTATGAAAAGGAGTCTTGATAAAGATAATATTATACTACCTGTATGTATTTGTCAAAGGAAGTGACTGCAGTGCTGGAGTTCAGTTGCTGGAAATGGGCTAGCAGGCAGATAGTGGTGGTCACAGGACAGGCAATGGTCAGACCGCACCCTAACTCATCTTAGCAAACTAGACACCCTCTACAATTCAATATGGAGCTTTGTCCTCCAATGAAATTTCAACACACATCACTGTGAAATGCTTAAAAAACTAGATTGGCCATCACTTGAGTCTAGGCGCAAAGTTAATCTTTCCTGTCTTGTGTTCAAATGCTTCTTGGGCAAACTACCCCCGTATCTGAACACGCTCCTCGCCCCTACCACACGCAGAAATTATCACCTGAGATCTGACTCCAAAAGACTGTTCACGGTACCAACAAAGTATCTGGCTGTACCTCCTTCTCTTAACGTGCACCTCACAACTAGAAAAATCTAGCTGAGACTCTCAAAGCCAGTCTAAATTCTTCCAAAACTAAAGTGGTCTCACATTTTATTCTGGTCTGTAACTGTTTCATATGCCTATAATCATATATTATCTGTAACAGTTCATGAAATGTATTTAAATATTATGTATAACCCTGTTCATTTAATGTAACCATGTATTTGTAATCATGTATTTGTCATAATTCTGTGCCCAGGACATACTTGTAAACGAGAGGTAACTCTCAATGTATTACTTCCTGTTAAAACATTTTATAAATTAATGGTCAGAGGCAGGCAGCAAAATAGATTACAGCAGTGGTTCCCAAACTGTGCCGCGGTGCCCTGGTGTGCCATGGCTTGGCTAGAGGGGCACCGCGATCAGGGCCGCCAGCAGCGGGGAACAAGGGCCAGTTAATAAAAAAAAAACGCTGCACCCGGCGCGGGGTCTCCCTGTTGGCAGCGTCGGAAGTAGGTTGGGTTAGCTTCTGGCGCGAGAGGGAGGCCGGCGCACGCTGGAGGAGTTGCACTGGGAGACTGATGTCTCCCAGCAGCACTGCCACCCCCCTCCCCCGGGCCAAAACCGAAAACCCCCGGCAGCATCGGTGCACATCACTCACGCCCCCCCCCCCGCAGCCAACCATCTGTAACACCACCCCCACCCCTCCCTTACATCGGGCTAGCACCGCCGCACCCGCAGCATCGGCCTTCCTACCCCCCCCCGCAGCACACCGGCCCTCCCCCCCACGTGGCACAGGCCCCTGCAGCACTGACCCCCACCTCCCCATGCAGGGACCGGGCCGTTCAGCCACCCCACGCAGCCGCCATCCCATGCAGCACTGGGCCGTCTCACCACCCCCCCCCAGCATCGGCCCCCCGCATCACCGGCACGCCACCCCCTCCCCCCGCAAGCCACCGGCCTGGCCATCATCCCCAAGGAGATCATCCCCAAGGTAAATATATATATGTATTGGGGGTGTTGGGATAATTTTTATATGTATTGGGGGTGTTGGGATCATTTTTAAATGTATTGGGGAGGTTGGGGTAATTTTTAAATGTATTGGGGGTGTTGGGGTAATTGTTAAATGTATTGGGGGTGTTGGGGTAATTTTTATATGTATTGGGGGTGTTGGGATCATTTTTAAATGTATTGGGGAGGTTGGGGTAATTTTTAAATGTATTGGGGGTGTTGGGGTAATTGTTAAATGTATTGGGGGTGTTGGGGTAATTTTTAAATGTGTGTGTGTGTGTATATGGTAGGTGGGGTTTTTTGTATGCATTTGGGGGGGTTGTATATATTTGGGGGGTGGGGATTTTTTTGTATGTATTCGGGGGTGGGAAGTTTTTTGGTATATATCTTGTGGGGGGAATTGTGTGAGGGGAGGATGGAATGAGTGAGCATGGGGTAATTGACTGAGGGAGAGGAGAGAGGGGGTTAGTGAGAAGCACGGGAGAGAAATGCATGCAAGGTGGGAGGGTGGGACGGAAAGGAGAGAAATACACGGGAAGGGGGGAAAGAGATGGGGGCTTGTGAGGTGTGAAATGGGGGGGGCGGCGGGCAATACCGCTGACAGGGGGGGACGCGGCCCTGCTTAAAATGTTTGTTTCGGGCTCCACGATTTCTGTTGGCGGCCCTGCCAGATGGTACAGGCGTCCCGGGCCATGTGCGTTAGGGGGTCCGGCCGTGCCCCTCGATAAATCCCGTCACATGGTCACCACGGGGTGACAGGATTTAGTGCGCTTGCGATGCGCCAGGCAGCGCGTGCGTCTCTGCAAAAGGAAAAAAAAACCTCCCCCCTCTCCTGATTGGCTGGCGCGTGTTGGCATGCTGCCAGGATGATTTTTTGGCCCGCAGTAAGCTCTATACGAGCTTGTAAAGCGAGGCCCGCCTCTTCCTGCATGGAGCACGTGGTGAGTACTGTTCCATGCCTTTCTTGCTTCTCCCTTGCTCCCCTGCTCCGATTCCCCCCCCCCTGATCTGATTCCCCCCATGCTCCGATTCCCCCCATGCTCCGATTTCCCTCCCCCACTCCGATTCCTTCCCCCCTCCCCCATCTCCGATTTCCCCCCCCCTGCCTGTTCCGATACCCCCCTTCTTCCGATTTCCACCCCTTTGTTCCGATTCACCCCCCTTGCTGTATGTGTGTGTGTGTGTGTGTGTGTGTGTGTGTGTGTGTGTGTGTGTGTGTGTGTGTGTGTGTGTGTGTGTGTGTCTGAGTGTGTGTGTGTGTCTGAGTGTGTGTGTGTGTGTCTGAGAGAGTGAGAGTGTGTGTCTGAGAGAGTGAGGGTGTGTGTCTGAGAGAGTGAGGGTGTGTGTCTGAGAGAGTGAGGGTGTGTGTCTGAGAGAGTGAGGGTGTGTGTCTGAGAGAGTGAGGGTGTGTGTCTGAGAGAGTGAGGGTGTGTGTCTGAGAGAGTGAGGGTGTGTGTCTGAGAGAGTGAGGGTGTGTGTCTGAGAGAGAGTGAGAGTGTGTGTGTCTGAGAGAGAGTGAGAGTGTGTGTCTGAGAGAGAGTGAGAGTGTGTGTGTCTGAGAGAGAGTGAGAGTGTGTGTGTCTGAGAGAGAGTGAGAGTGTGTGTCTGAGAGAGAGTGAGTGTGTGTGTCTGAGAGAGTGAGTGTGTGTCTGAGAGAGTGAGAGTGTGTGTCTGAGAGAGTGAGAGTGTGTGTCTGAGAGAGTGAGAGTGTGTGTCTGAGAGAGTGAGAGTGTGTGTCTGAGAGAGTGAGAGTGTGTGTCTGAGAGAGTGAGAGTGTGTGTCTGAGAGAGAGTGAGTGTGTGTGCCTTAGAGTGAGTGTGTGTCTGAGAGAGAGTGAGAGTGTGTCTGAGAGAGAGTGAGAGTGTGTATCTGAGTGAGAGTGTGTATCTGAGTTAGAGTGGGTGTCTGAGAGAGTGAGAGTGGGTGTGTGAGAGAGTGAGTGTCTGAGAGAGAGTGAGTGTGTGTGTCTTAGAGTGAGTGTGTGTCTGAGAGAGAGTGAGAGTGTGTCTGAGAGAGAGTGAGAGTGTGTATCTGAGTGAGAGTGTGTATCTGAGTTAGAGTGGGTGTCTGAGAGAGTGAGAGTGGTGTGTGAGTCTGAGAGTGGGTGTCTGAGAGAGTCTGAGAGTGGGTGTCTGAGAGAGTCTGAGAGTGGGTGTCTGAGAGAGACTGAGAGTGGATGTCTGAGAGAGGGTGTCTGAGAGAGTCTGAGAGTGGGTGTCTGAGAGAGACTGAGAGTGGGTGTCTGAGAGTGGGTGTCTGAGAGAGGGTGTCTGAGAGAGTCTGAGAGTGGGTGTCTGAGAGAGTCTTAGAGTGGGTGTCTGAGAGAGTCTGAGTGGGTGTTTGAGAGAGTCTGAGAGAGTGAGAGTGGGTGTCTGAGAGAGTCTGAGAGAGTGAGAGTGGGTGTCTGAGAGAGTCTGAGAGAGTGAGAGTGGGTGTCTGAGAGAGTCTGAGAGAGTGAGAGTGGGTGTCTGAGAGTGAGAGAGAGGGTGACTGAGAGCATGTGTCTGAGAGAGACACCTGTGATGGGAGCTTTGTGACAGGCTATAATAATACACCACCAAAGATATAACTGGGTTGAACCGGACGAGACTTAGATATGATAAAATATAATTTATTCCTTGAAAAAGGTGAACACACGAGATATACAAATAACAGACAAAATATGGACACTTACTTAAAGGTTAGGACAAGAAAGCCATCAGGATACAGGATGGGCCATTTCTTCCATAATTCAGTTGACATCACAGCAATACATGCAGATCATGAAGACACATGAAGGACACATGAAGACAATTGAGTAAGGGCTGACTCTGACTTATATACCATTTCAACCCTTCTCTTATACTCAAGGTGCCGAGCTGTCTAGCAAAATCTCTTTGAAGCAGATTTTGGTTTCCCTGTAAGTGTGAAGTATCAAACTTAAAAAACACTCAGTTCCTTGGTTCCTGCCCCCAGTATAAACAATTAGGGCAGTTAGCCTTTGATCACCGGACTATGTTAATTCTTGCAGGATGTTCTTCCTGCAAACACCTGCCAGTTTTCAGAGCAGACCCAAAACCCCATATACATTTTAATACCTACACATATTAAAATACCCGGTTCTGGTAGGTCCAGCGGGTCCAAACTTTCCAGACCTTAATGCCGGAAGAGGTACACTATAGGGTCCAATTTTCAGCCTGCTACGACCTATGGAACCGGAGTTATACAAATATCACATAAACCGTTTCATATTTTATTATAAAAATCTCCGCTAAAAAGAAATCTCAGCGTTTCACTAAATCCCCATTGAAAACAACGGGCTCCGCCGCCATGGGTTTCAATGGAGCAACTCCGCCATTGTAGTCAATGGAGTTTCCAGCCATAGACTTTCAATGGAGGAACCACCGCCATTGAAGTCTATGAGAAAATTCACAAATCTTTACCTGCATCCACACTCCGTCTGAAGGGGCTGGGAAGGGGCATGCATTAAAGCTGGAACCTTGGCTATATGCCACCCAAATCCCATCCCTCTGGTCATTCCAGAACCGGAGATATGGACTTACACATTTCAACATTTCACACTTGGTCGTTTTTTCGCCATGCGGCTTTTCCCCATTGGAATTAATGGCCGACGCCGCCATTGACAATGCATGGCGCTCGTCGCCATTAGATTCAATGGTGCGACCCTCCTTCTCTGCTCGACCCTTTACGGGGGTCCCTTATTCCCGGACCCGGTGTGGATCATGTGTGTGGTTCCTAGGGGTTAGGGACAAAAAGAACTTTATTCCCAGGGGCCCTAGAACACAAGATTCCCACGCCAATTGTCGTTGAACTTGACCAAAGTGATTAAACTCTTTTAAAAGACATTGTATCCGCTTTTGCGGTTTGCGGTTTGGATGGCTGCCAACCTGTTCCTCGAGGCCGGCGTTGAGGAATCTCCATTGAAGGCAATGAGCCCATTGACTTACAATGGGAAATCGCCGCTCCTCCTCTCGGACGCCACCTGCTGGTCGTCGCTTGAAAACAGGTCCAAAACCGCTACTTCTGCCATTAGAAAGCATGGAGGCTCAATGGCGACCTATGGACGGCTGCAAAATGGAGCCTGAAAAGGCGGGAAAATTACACAAAGGACTATAATCACTATTTTAACATTAACCCCTTCCCTCCCGCATCAACCCTAGTGTATGTGTGAGTGCAAACACCAGGACAACACAATACATTTACACAGGGGAATAAACATTTGGATATTGAAGCAAGGCAAAACACATTACTGGACCTCAGTCCACTTAACCCCTTGCTTCCCAGGTGAGAGTAGAGGGTGGCCAAATGGGGTGTAATCCCTTTAATCCCAGGCCAAATCCTCTCTATCATGACAACACCAACTGTGCACTGCAACTCTTAGGTATGTATATACAACTTTGTTTTCACTTTTGGCGCCGTGGAAAAATCCTGATCGCCTTGGGGAGCCTTGAACCGAAAAAGTTTGGAAACCACTGGATTACAGGGAAACCTCAATAATCAGACAACCTGGAAGAGGAAAGGGAGTTGGAATTAAGGCAATCAGCAGCTTCAGAAAGATCTCTGCAGAAAAAGCAACAGTCCTGCAGAAAGTCAGAACACCAGGCACATACCTGACATTGCTTCCCCTCCCAAGGAGCGTCCTCTGGATGATCTTTTTCCTGTCTTGGTGGGATATTTTTGATGGAAGAGCCTGACAAGCTGTGGAGCATAGACATTTTCTTCTGGTTCCCAGGATCTCTCCTCAGGACTATAGCCCATCCACTGTGCAAGGTACCAGAGTTTTCCTCTCGAAATTCTAGAGCACAAGATTTTTTTAGACCAAAATGTTTTAATTGCCATTAACCAGGATGGGATCAGGGGGAGGAAGGATGTGCCCAAGTGTGGAAAACAGGTGTGGAAAACAGGATGAACCCAAATGGACCCCGGGAGTTTAAGACAGAATGAAACAGGGTTTATCTGAGACAAGATCTTGTAAGGACCAATATATTTCTAGCCAAGCATAATGGTGGTAATTTTAAGATGCAGATTCTTGGTGGAGAGCAATACTTTATCTCCAACCTGAAAGCAAGGATTGGTCTGTGGTGCTGGTCAGCAGTCTTTTTATAGTTTCTTGAATCTTCTGCAAGGAAGTGAGTCTTTCTGAGACAGCAGGAATGGAGCAAGAAACCAGAAGGCAGTGAATGAAAGTAGGATGAAACCATAATTCGCAAATAATGTACTCTGTTACATCAAGCTATGTTGAGCATTGTTGCATGCGAAATCTGTAACAGGTAAAAGCTTGATCCAGTTGTCTTGGAGATAACTTACAAAACAGCGCAGATATTGTTCAAAAGTCTGATTAGTCCTTTCTGTTTGGCCATTTGATTTCCGGTGGAAAGCCGAGGACAGATTAAGGCTGATTCCCACGGTACAACAAAAACATCTACAAAATCTGAATGTGAACTCTACTCCCCTGTCAGATACAACTTAATCAGGTACACCGTGAAGGTGGAATATTACATGGATTATTAAATTGGCAGTTTTGTCCACTGCAGTGAGACTTTTGGTGGTGAGGAAGTGACTAATTTTAGTGAGAAGATCAACCACTAACAAGATTGTATTGTTCCCTCTTGATGGAAGCAATTCCAATATAAATTCCAATTAGGTGGATCCCCATGGGTGTGTAGGTACAGGAAGTGGCTGTAATAAACCCAGAGGGGAGTCACGAGGGGTCTCATTCCTGACACAAATATCATAGGATAGTATAAACTTATGGAAATCTTGTTGAAATTTGGGCCACCAAAAGGAGCTGGACAATAGTTCCTGTGTCTTGTGAATACCCAGATAGCCTTCAGGTTTAGAATCATGCATAGGCTATAGAATCTCCAATTTTACGGGTTCTGGAGTAAACAGGCGGTTTTGGAAAACCTAGAAGCCATCTTGCAAGATGGACATCCTGTGGGTGATAGCGTACTGTAGGAGTGATTTGTCAGAATAAGTTTCTCTTAATATGTGAGAGAAGCTCAGAAGAAAAGGTGACAGCAAGGAAATGTTGCTCCACTCAGAAAAGGTGCAGTTAATAGCCGATAGTTCCTTGTTTCCAATGTCATAGTTGTTCTCCACTGATGACATTTGCTAAGAATAAAATGCACAAGGGTGAAGAAGTATCTTTGGTCCAATCCTTTGAGAAAGAATCGCTCCGATAGCAGAGTCGGAAGCATCGACTTCCACTATGAATGGAAGTTCAGTGTTAGGATGAATGAGGGCAGGAGCAGAAGTAAAGAGAGATTTCAGTCACTCAAAGGCTGAATTAGCTTCTGGTGGCCACTCAAAAGGAACATCTCTTCGGTTGAGTTGGGTAACAGGAGCAATTAGATCAGAGGCGTTTTTAATCAAACGTCTATAGAAATTGACAAAAAGCCAGTAATCTTAGGACCTACAGAAGGGCATAGCGTGACATAAGAAAATCAGCAAACTCAGAAAGATCTCTGCCGAAATGGCGAAACGAAAGCAACAGTCCTGGTGGCAGACTGGGAGTGCAGGGACAAGGGTTAAAGACTGAGCATGCACATCCATGACAGTATGTTTCTCTCTGTAGTATTTGTAACTGTTTCTTTAGAAGTAGTAATAACATGTTAGATCCAGTACTAGGGGTTGCCTCATTTTTGTTGTTGTGCTACAGTTCAGTTCTTAATGGCTTTAGTCAGACTCCATGTACTATTTAATTGTATATTCTTGGCTGTGAGCCATATGGCTGTGTAACATCAAAAGAGTCATATCTAAAGTGTCTACAAGAGTTAATTTTGGAGTTGAAATTGGAGGTGAAGATTTGAGGAAGATCTGGACTGTGCATTACAACTTTGCCACTGTGAGACATTAACTTTTAACATCTGTGATTATTTGTTCACTTTTATCTTTCATTACCTGTGAAGTCTCTCCTCCTGCATCTTACTATGCCCTCCCTATTGCTTTTTCTGGTTACTGTTTCCTCGCACCTTTGTGAATGTCTCTGTTCTCTCCAACATCCTTTCTCCCCACTGCACCATTATTAATACACCTCTCTCCCAACAACTTCTCTACCCGGCAAAAAAAACACCCACACAAATCCTCTATTCACACCCTCTATCTACTCCTTCCTGCAACTGGGGATCTCCCCTAAGCCTGACGCCAGACATACACACCTGATCTCACTCATGCCTCCCTGCCATCTCTTCCCCTGTAAATAGTGTTAACCTTTTAATTTAATACTGACCTACCTTAAATCCCACCCCACAAATCAAGTATCCCAATAGCCTGCACTCATGGCAATTGTCCCACACTCAGTCACTCCTACCACCCATTGTGACCAAGCACTGCCATCTACAGCACTTACTCCCTCACCTACTGTCTCTGTAAGTTTCCCATTAAACCTCTTAGATTGTAAGCTCTTCAGGGCAGGGATTTCGTTTCCTATTGTCTGATTTTGCTGCACTTATTGTATAATTATAATTCCCTGTACTGTATTCTTTGTGAAGCGCTGAGTACACTTTTGGCGCTATATAAATAAAGACATACAATACAATACAATATTCAATAAACATCATGGCTTAAGAAGTAACAGGTTCCAGGTATACTGACATGTTTGTGACAATTGCCAAGAAAGATCAGAAGTTTAAATACTAAACAATACACAACAATCTCCACGACTCCATCCTTACCATGCTGGTGCTGGACAAATGAAGGCCTAGGTTTCAACCACTAAAGTGTAAGAGACTGCAATATTTAACTTTTTTCACTCATTCTTCAAAGAACTACTACCCTATATTTTCCAAATATTTTTTACATGATTATTTGCGCTCATATTGAGAGGATTTTGTTGAAGTACTGATAGAAAAACAAAATTGCACATTGTCACAATGTAATAATTTTGTGATTATTCACAATCAAGTCATGTGATCATCAGCACCTTCTTCTGCTTGAAGAAGCGAGTAATTGCTACTTTCATTTCACAGTGAAATGCATACATAAAGATTTTGTAAAGCTCAGCATATCTGTTTTGTTGCACACACTCACAAAGCTTCAAACGATCTGTGCCACATGCCTCTCCTGCATAGGGACAGTTAAAGCTGCAACTTGACACATTTTTTTTATTGCAAACCCTGGCAATAAAACCGTACACTTTTCTTTTATATGGTGTACCAGTCCAGATATATTTAGTTACAGTACTTGTAACTTGTAGGTTTTGCATTGATTTATAAAAATGCTTGTCATTTTTTGTACTGCATGGTCAAATTGTGGTCATTTACAAAAAACTCTGATGTACATAATTAAGACAAAAACACTTGAATGCATAACCTGAACCGTATGTGTTTTCTACAGGGCTTCATAATTTTTTTAATCTGAGTAAAAATATAAATATTTATATATGTGTAACGGGTTTATCCCCCCCCCCCCCAATCTCACATTGGCCCGGGTACTCTTGATAACCAACTCCCATGACGTGTGTGTGATGGTGCACCTGTAGGCAACAGAACTCCTGAGTCTCCCGCTTGATGGTAGTAGGGGATAATCAACAGTCAGGTGGCTGAGGTAGTGGGTGCGAGTTCAACTTACATCATGTGCAGCGCCTCCACCTCATCAGGATTATGCTTCTGCAGGGAGATGGTCCTGGTGAGGAACTCCTTCTCGGTGGTGCCATCCACTTGCGAGTAATTTCACACTCACACAGTGGGGGTATCTTTAAACAGGGCATCTTTATTGTTGACGGTGATGTGGCAGACTGCCACATGCAGCTGCCGGCTCTAGCCGCACATCTCTCCGTGCTGTCCCTTCGCCAAGTACGCCCTCCTGAATTGAAGTGGGGTTCCCTCTTCTCCTAGGGAGACCCTCTCTGTGCCAGGTCCCTGGACACAGAGTGGCTTAGACAGGCTGATTGGTCAACCTGGACCGCTACTTACTTCACTAGGGTCACAAAGTGTTCCCACAATCCCTTAGGCAGGCCATACAATTTCCTAACAGCTTTCCACAGCTGCCAGAACACGGCTAGAACACTTGTAGAACACACAGCTTTCACACAATAACTAACTGTGTTGTGCCTTATATACCTCAGGAGGCAGGCGCATCCCTGATGTCACTATCCAGGGACTCAGAGCATACAGCCACTCCCCTCCATACATAGGGCACCTCACCATTGGATGAGGGAAAACCTCCATAACTACTGCTGGCATACCTGTTCTTACCAGGACTTACTGCCAACAGAGAGGAAAGCAATATACCATTATTATGCATGGCTATATACTCCCCCTGGTGAATCCCCACCATCCCGGCTGGGTCCTAAATTTTGTGTACCTTGCTCCAGGAAACACTGAAAAAGAACACACAAACTTAGTATTAACATCATCACTTTTCATAATAATGACAACACCCGCTCACCGACCAGCAGTAAGCAGCAAAGAATAAAGGCAGACCACTCGTTGCGGACCTAATAATAGTGACGAGGGTCTGGTTTCTTCACCTCCCACCCCGCTGCATCATGAACAGTTACACTGTACTCTCGTGGTAACCCCCGCTCGTTACAGTATACCACCGTGTGCATATACACACTGCGTCCTTTCTTCCAGACCCGCATGAGTTGGGAAACCCTCTGCTCCGCCTGAACCCCCTTAATAGCTCCTCCCTTGTTAACAATATAGTACTCGATATCGTTTCTGAGCCACCTCTCTCGGTTCTCCTCGATTTCTCTCATTAGAGGTCCGGGTACATACTGTACGGGTATTCGAGCCCATGTGATCTTTTATACTGGGCTGCGATAGCCCGTTCAGCTCGGCAAGTCCTGGTCAATCTACTTTGCCCAGCCGCTCCTGGCAACACCCATGACAGGGGCTCATCGGATTCTACCGGGTCATCCAACCCTGCTGATCCCTTTGGGGTAATAAGGCCTCCTTGTATGCGATCCCATCTTACCCTTAGGGCCCTAAAGTATGCCTCATCATCAAAATCTCCGGGAGCCCACCAGTGATCAACCACCCCCTCCCTTTCTAGAAGAAAATGGGTGCGGTCGAGCCAGGCGACATACCCCTCGTATAACGGTGCCCACCACCTAGTCTCCCTTGCTTCCTCGGCGTTAGGCTCTAGTGGCTCCTCTTCATCATCAGGCCTGCCCGAGGATACCCCTGAGGTACCCTCAGATCTCGCAACCCTTTCCTTGCGCTGCGACCAGTGTCCGCCCTCACGACTCAGCGCGCTAACAATGGAACCTCGGGGTGAAACTCTCCCTCCACCCTCCGATCCATCATCTGATGTTCCCCAGTCCAGGCTTCCAGTCTGTTCTGTGATAGGACCCTGGGAATCCCCTGACATACCCAGACTAGATGTCGACCCAAAGGAACAGGTGACAGGGACAGGGGTTTGAACTAGGGCCTTGGGGCTAACCCTGGGAATGGACGGGGTTGGGGGACGGGAATGGACGGTAGGTGCCGGCAGGGTCACGGCCTGCTCCTCCGCAACACCAGACTCACGTGCACCACAATGTCCGCTCGATCCTTCGGTAGTGGGTCCTCTCGTTCTCCGATTCGAGCGCCCACTCCGTCGGCTGTCCGTAGGGGATCGACTCCCACTGCTCGACTGTAGAGGCGCCACTGCCTCCCACTCGACGCCACTCAGGTCATCCGGAACTGCCTCGGGATCCGCACGTGCTGCGACGCCATCTTGGGTTGGATCCCCAAGCGAGACCTCTTCCTCCACGAGGATATCCGGCAACGCCCTTCTGCTGCACGGTCCAGCTTGACCCTGGTTCCGCTCTTCACTCGCTTCCAACTCTGGCATCTGCAGTGAGCACAGAGTTAACCTGCTGCTCCGCAGGGTCGGGGTAGATCGACCTCCTTCCGACCCGCTAGTCACCACGGCAGTGGGACTCCGGCGATCGGGTTGTCGCGGCACTGGAGACACACGGCTTCGTGTCTCCACACCACGGGGAATGGCATCTCACCACGGAATACCAGTAGCATGGTACTCCTCCAGCAAGTCCTGTGCCTCTGCCAGCCTGGCACACTCCTCGTCCGAGGACTCCACTTTACCATTCGGTCGGGGTATTCTATGGGCTCCTTTCCAGTCACCTTTGCGATGACTGGACTTCTCCGGCTTGAGAACCCGGTCGGGTTCCGGCTCCACGGGAGCTGCACTCTCCCTCCATAGGGCCCCTGGAAGCTCCGTTGCCAGGGTGGGATGTCTCATCCCTACAGTTTGTATCGGCACAAAAGTTGTAATGGGCCACATGTACTGCAGGCTACAGTGAGGGCATCGAGTCTCACTGCCCACGGCTCCACCAGGCAGTCTGCACTGCAGGCAGAGACAGACCACTGTCTCCACACCTTCCACTCGGATGATCAGGAAGCCTCCTGGAGCCGAGTAGGGGTGGGTTGATATTAAGGGACTCTGTTCCACTTTCTCTGCTTGCTCAGCCATGGTCACCAACGGGAGCACTCTTCCTAGTGGTCTGTAGTGATCGATGGCTCTTCGCAACTGAAGTGCAGGGGATGGTTGAGCTGTCCTTCCCCCCACTTCCTCCATCAGCATCCGGTGAAACTTTAGACCACTCCCCCTGGTTGAAACTAGGGGGATGTCTCTCTGCTTTGTAGGCTGACCCAGCACTGGGGCTGAGTGAGTCATCGTCCATGAGGGCGCGGCTCCAGCTTTCGCGCCAAACTCCTCAACTGGGTGGAGTTTCCTCGTTGCCGCCAATCCTGGCCAACAATTTGCAAACTGCAGAGTTGCAAGACTTTCTGCAGCTGGCCCACGCGGTGTCCCGGGAACGCGGGAACCGCCATTTTGGTAAGCACTGTCCTTTTTTGTATTTGAGGTAGCGTCTGGCTGTTTGTTAATTGGTGTGTAACAAAGTCTATTTCGTTCCTCCCATCGCGCAAGGCTGTCGTCCTCACTATTCTCAGGAGTATCATCTAGAGAACAAAAGCATGACAAACACGGCGCAGCCACGGCTCTCACGCCATTCCACAACAAACACACAAGAGTCTCTCCTGTAGCTTGTTCTCCTTCCTCTTCCCGACATCCTGGACCTTTTGCTCCTTGCAGATCCTCCATTCCGACGGTCACTTCTTGTTCACGGTATACTGGATTACTGTACATGGAGCTCCGCTCTGCTGGGCAGCTACCACATCCGTACAATAAACATGCCTGGTGCACCATCTCGTGTACCTAACATACGTCTAACTCGTGTTGCACTACCTCAGGCTAGGCTCACTCTCTCAGTGTCTACTGTATCTCCTTCCTCCCAGTCTGTGCTCCCTTTGGTAAGTGATCTGGAATGGACTAGAGTACTCTATTTCTTCATGCAGTACTTGGGCGTCTACCTCTCTTGGTCAGCCTAGTGCAGACCCTCTCCAGGATTCTTGACCTAGTTACCAGTCTATCCCTTCAGGCGTCATACGCCTAGCGCGACCTCAAGGTGACTCGGACAGCTATAGCCCCTCTCCAGACCCACTCACTCCTCTCAGGTTCCTAGGGTCTCCCTGCGGTTCCTTCCCAACGCAGCACAAAGTGGCAGTATACACTTTCCCTGTTTCCTAGCGTGTCTAGCAAAAGCCTGTCCTGTTGATAGGTATATATATCTCAGCAGCGCCTCCAATTGTAACGGGTTTATCCCCCCCCCAATCTCACATTGGCCCGGGTACTCTTGATAACCAACTCCCATTACGTCTGTGTGATGGTGCACCTGTAGGCAACAGAACTCCTGAGTCTCCCGCTTGATGGTAGTAGGGGATAATCAACAGTCAGGTGGCTGAGGTAGTGGGTGCGAGTTCAACTTACATCATGTGCAGCACCTCCACCTCATCAGGATCTATGCTTCCGCAGGGAGATGGTCCTGGTGAGGAACTCCTTCTCGGTGGTGCCATCCACTTGCGAGTAATTTCACACTCACACAGTGGGGGTATCTTTAAACAGGGCATCTTTATTGTTGACGGTGATGTGGCAGACTGCCACATGCAGCTGCCGGCTCTAGCCGCACATCTCTCCATTCTGTCCCTTCGCCAGGTACGCCCTCCTGAATTGAAGTGGGGTTCCCTCTTCTCCTAGGGAGACCCTCTCTGTGCCAGGTCCCTGGACACAGAGTGGCTTAGACAGGCTGATTGGTCAACCTGGACCGCTAGTTACTTCACTAGGGTCACAAAGTGTTCCCACAATCCCTTAGGTAGGCCATACAATTTCCTAACAGCTTTCCACAGCTGCCAGAACACGGCTAGAACACTTCTAGAACACACAGATTTCACACAATAACTAACTGTGTTGTGCCTTATATACTTCAGGAGGCAGGCGCATCCCTGATGTCACTATCCAGGGACTCAGAGCATACAGCCACTCCCCTCCATACATAGGGCACCTCACCATTGGATGAGGGAAAACCTCCATAACTACTGCTGGCATACCTGTTCTTACCAGGACTTACTGCCAACAGAGAGAAAAGCAATATACCATTATTATGCATGGCTATATATGTATTATTATTTTTTTTTAAACAGAGTTGACCTTAGGGCAAGGTAAGCAAGGCAGGAACTTTCGACCCCGCTCTCTCCCTCCTTCTGTCGGCACAGGATCCAACTTCCAAATGGCCAGAGAGGGGAGCTGGAGGAGGGAACGTGGCTCCCCCCCCCTTCTCCAGCTCCCCCCTCAGGTCGGGCGGAAGGTGTTTCTCAGTGCCAACAGAATGAGGGAGAGGGGGGGCCCTGAACTGGCAGGACATCTTTTCACTGAATAACTCCCTTTAACTTTTTTTAACAGGGGTGCTGTTACGGTTGCGTACGTCGCTATGTTCTGTCCAGGAGACAGACCCGCTAGGCAGAGGGGAGAGTAGAGACCGATTCATACCTGGGATCCGAATCCTGAAGAGTAGAATCATGATGTCCGGGTCCAAGGTCAGGGAAACAAAATGTAGAATGTTCAAGGTCACTGTTCCGGAGTCAGGGCTGGAGAAGGCAGAGTAGTAGGGGCCACAATTCCGAGGTCAGGGCTGGAGAAAGCAGGTTGGTCGTGGCCACAGGCTGAGATTGGCAACAGGGAGGAACAAGGCAGTCAGGATATGGCAATAGCAGGTGTCAAGGGAAACAGATCCTTGAACAGGAAAGGAAGAGTACTGTAGGTAATGAATCCTTATAGAGGGAGCATACAGGTGCAGGCAATTGTTTCAGAAGGAGGCTGACTTCCTGCCACGGTGGCCATGTTGGGAGATCCTTATAGAATCCCTCCTTTTAGGGGCAGACTCCAAATGCCCAGGAACGAGTTTGGCAGGAAAACCCATGTGGAATCTCTTGACCAAGGCCAGAAACTGAACATTGGATGCCCTGACCCGACTCCTCTCCTCAGGACAGTACCTCTTCCAGTCGATCAGGTACTGAAGAAACCCTCTTGAGACACGGGAGTCCAAAATCTTCTAGACGACATATTCGAGCTGACCAACCATGGAAATAGGAGCGGGAGGGGGAAGAGTCTAGGAAAACTGGTTTCGGATGGCCGGCTTGAGCAAGGATATGTGAAATTTGGAGGGAATCTTGAGTGATGCAGTGTGCTCCAGCTGGAAGGACACCTTGTTCACTCTCCGGGAAATCCGGTAAGGATCGATAAAATGCAGTCCCAATTTTGTGGAGGGCTGACGTAAACGAATATTCCACATCGAGAGTCAGACCTCATCACTAACTTGGTATTCGGGTGATGGCCGTGTCTGCGGTTCTCTTGTGTGTCTCTGCTGCCAGTTGTCATATTATGTACTTCTAGCAAAGTATTTTTGTCATAGGGATCTCAGGATCCAGGGGATTGGATTACCAGTTCAGGTAAAGAAAGCCCCAAACTAGGGGCAGTATGACTTCATACCAAGGGACCCCTCCCACTATGGTTTTAGGGGTCAATGGTGGGGGTAAAGAAAAGGGTTGTCAGGGGTCACAGACATGGAATATAAGGAAATATAACTACTCCTGTAGCTATCTAGGAAGGACACTGCGCATAGGGGTGGTGGAGGATTTTGGTAGGGGCGGATTGGAGACAGATTTTGCCCTGAGCAATATCGGTCTTACCGGCCCTTCACACACGATGCAGCATCATGATGTCGCGTGGCATGGTCGACACATTGCCATGTACTTGATGTTGGGTCATCACTTGATGTTGGGTCGCCATGACAATGCAACGCTGCAGCGGATCCAGTAAGAGACATTTACAGAGGTCCTGCGGTCTCCTTCAGAAATCAGTTTCATTGTTGTGGGGAAGAGCGTGATGCCTCTGTAACCACCATCAAGCCCCCCAAGATGACACTGGCCCACCGGGCATTTGCCTTTCTCCTTGGCACCCTTGGCAGATGCCCCTGGGTCTCTGCTATCACAGAGGAGGGGAGCTCAGCATGTGGGGTTGATGAAGCTTTGGGCCCTGCATTAAATATCCTTCAGAACTTCACAGGCGCAATGAGTGATGTAGGTGTGTCTGTTTGTGCAATGGAATCGAGAGGAGACGCACCTGTGATAAACTGGTCTGTTGAGACATTGCTTCCTCTATTGCAGAGGTAAATGAGAATTTTCACAGGTACTGTAATGTTAGACCTGCATAGTTGTCATGCTGTGATGTGGCTGCAGACTTATAACACTTTGGAATATATAACCAGGGTAAGGGAAGGGGAGGGGGGAAGGGGTGGAGGGGACCCTCGCTACTGCCAATGACACTGGTGCTGCGACCAGGGGAAATACGGAACAGAAACACAGAGATAAAGAACCCCTATGTTGGGAGCACTTGGCGGCTTGTGATACTGATGTGGATAATCCTATATAGAACCTGATGGAGACAGTGGATCTTAATGATTTGTAAAATGGAGTTAGGTTAAAAAACTATTTTAATTGGAGAAATCCTCAAATAAAATAAATGGTCCTCAATGTGGAATAATCCTATGTTAATGGCGAATTAAAATAAAGGTGGAGGTAAGGGGAAAACAAAAGGGATAAATGTTCCTCTTGAATTATAGGCTCTCTCTATTCACTTCGGCAGGGCAGGTAAGTGTGTACACAGTTGAGTAATAGGGTAGGTGAATATACTCAAATGGTGGATGCAGTGTGTGACGTAAACATATTAAGCAATATGGATGTACAAATAGCTCAATATGTACCATTAGAGCAGCTCAAAACATGATCCATGTATATAAACTGTGTATATCCAGTGCTGCGAGTCCGACAAATGTCGGCTTCGTTGCTGCAATGGATTTTTCTTTACCACCATCTGTTCTACCTCTGCAGTCAAGGAGGCACATGATCGAGAGGGTTTGCAGGACATCCTCACCACCGTCAGGAACGGGACACCACATACATTGCAGTCACAGCCATCAACTGCACTATTGGATTGGAGGTTCGAGCAGGAGGTAAGACAACATTACCTTACCTGCAGGACCTGATCTATGTGCAAGAGCCACGGACTCCGGATCATAGATACCACCATGACATGCAAGTACAACAGATAAGACTCTTTGTCAGCACACTCCAGAGCGCACGACAGTTTACACTTACTCATCTCCCTTCCTATTGTTTGATTTTATGTGTGTTGCAGTTATTGTATTGTGATTCCCTGTTTTGTCTCCTCTCTTTTGTAAAGCACTTTTGTACACTGTTGGCCCTATTTAACTCAAGCAATTTGATATCATTTTAACTGATGGGTGTGGTGTTTTTGTTTTTTTAATGGCTGAGAAAAGTTTATTGTTTTTATGACACTAATACATTAGGACAGGCAGCATGATGTAAAACTTGGATGTTGTTTTATATATACAGTACATTCTCTAACCTCTGAAAAGTAAGGCACAGTGTGTGGGCGCTAGGTACAGCACAGTGTGTGGGCGCTGGGTACAGCACAGTGTGTGGGTGCTGGGTTCAGCACAGTTTGTGGGTGCTGGGTTCAGCACAGTGTGTGGGGCTGGGTACAGCACAGTGTGGGGGTGCTGGGTACAGCACAGTCTGGGGGTGCTAGGTACAGCACAGTCTGGGGTGCTAGGTACAGCACAGTGTGTATTGCTGCTGAGTACAGCAGAGTGTGGGGGGTGCTGGGTCCAGCACCGTGTGTGGCTGCTGAGTACAGCATAGTGTGTGGGTGCTGGGTACAGCACAGTGTGTGGGCGCTGGGTACAGCACAGTGTGTGGCTGCTGAGTACACCACAGTATGTGGGCACTGTGTACAGCACAGTTTGTGGATGATGGGAACAGCACAGTGTGTGGCGCTGGGTACAGCACTGTGTGTGGGCGCTGGGTACAGCACAGTGTGTGGGTGCTGGGTTCAGCACAGTGTGTGGGTGCTGGGTTCAGCACAGTGTGTGGGCTCTGGGTGCAGCACAGTGTGTGGGCGCTGGTTTCAGCACAGTGTGTGGGCGCTGGGTACAGCACAGTGTGTGGCTGCTGAATACACCACAGTATGTGGGCACTGTGTACAGCACAGTTTGTGGCTGATGAGAACAGCACAGTGTGTGGCGCTGGGTACAGCACTGTGTGTGGCGCTGGGTACAGCACAGTGTGTGGGCGCTGGGTACAGCAAAGTGTGTGGGTGCTGGGTTCAACAGAGTGTGTGGGTGCTATGTTCAGCACAGTGTATGGGCGCTGGGTGCAGCACAGTGTGTGGGCGCTAGGTTCAGCACAGTGTGTGGGTGCTGGGTTCAGCACAGTGTGTGAGTGCTGGGTGTAGCACAGTGTGTGGGTCCTGGGTACAGCACAGTGTGTGGGTGCTGGGTACAGCACAGTGTGGGGGTGCTGGGTACAGCACAGTCTGGGGGTGCTAAGTACAGCACAGTGTGTATTGCTGCTGAGTACAGCAGAGTGTGGGGGGTGCTGGGTACAGCACAGTGTGTGCCTGCTGAGTACAGCATAGTGTGTGGGTGCTGAGTACAGCACAGTGTGTGGCTGCTGAGTACAGCATAGTGTGTGGGTGCTGAGAACACCACAGTATGTGGGCACTGTGTACACCACAGTTTGTGGCTGATGGGAACAGCACCGTGTGTGGCGCTGGGTACAGCACTGTGTGTGGCCGCTGGGTACAGCACAGTGTGTGGGCTCTGGGTGCAGCACAGTGTGTGGGCGCTGGGTACAGCACAGTGTGTGGGTGCTGGGTTCAGCACAGTATGTGGGTGTTGGGTTCAGCACAGTGTGTGGGCGCTGGGTACAGCACAGTTTGGGGGTGCTGGGTACAGCACAGTCTGGGGGTGCTAGGTACAGCACAGTGTGTATTGCTGCTGAGTACAGCAGAGTGTGGGGGGTGCTGGGTACAGCACCGTGTGTGGCTGCTGAGTACAGCATAGTGTGTGGGTGCTGGGTTCAGCACAGTATGTGGGTGTTGGGTTCAGCACAGTGTGTGGGCGCTGGGTACAGCACAGTTTGGGGGTGCTGGGTACAGCACAGTCTGGGGGTGCTAGGTACAGCACAGTGTGTATTGCTGCTGAGTACAGCAGAGTGTGGGGGGTGCTGGGTACAGCAGAGTGTGGGGGGTGCTGGGTACAGCATAGTGTGTGGCTGCTGAGTACAGCATAGTGTGTGGCTGCTGAGTACAGCAGAGTGTGGGGGGCGCTGGGTACAGCACAGTGTGTGGGTGCTGGGTACAGCACAGTGTGTGGGCGCTGGGTACAGCACAGTTTGTGGATGATGGGAACAGCACAGTGTGTGGCGCTGGGTACAGCACTGTGTGTGGCCGCTGGGTACAGCACAGTGTGTGGGCGCTGGGTACAGCACAGTGTGTGGCTGCTGGGTTCAGCACAGTGTGTGGGTGCTGAGTTCAGCACAGTGTGTGGGCTCTGGGTGCAGCACAGTGTGTGGGTGCTGGGTTCAACAGAGTGTGTGGGTGCTATGTTCAGCACAGTGTGTGGGTGCTGGGTTCAGCACAGTGTGTGAGTGCTGGGTGCAGCACAGTGTGTGGGTGCTGGGTGCAGCACAGTGTGTGGGTCCTGGGTACAGCACAGTGTGTGGGTGCTGGGTACAGCACAGTGTGGGGGTGCTGGGTACAGCACAGTCTGGGGGTGCTAGGTACAGCACAGTGTGTATTGCTGCTGAGTACAGCAGAGTGTGGGGGGTGCTGGGTACAGCACAGTGTGTGGCTGCTGAGTACAGCAGAGTGTGGGGGGTGCTGGGTACAGCACAGTGTGTGGGCGCTGAGTACAGCACAGTGTGTGGGTGCTGGGTACAGCACAGTGTGTGGGCGCTGGGTACAGCACAGTTTGTGGATGATGGGAACAGCACAGTGTGGGGCGCTGGGTACAGCACTGTGTGTGGGTGCTGGGTACAGCACAGTGTGTGGCTGCTGAGTACAGCACAGTGTGTGGGCGCTGGGTACAGCACAGTGTGTGGGTGCTGGGTTCAGCACAGTGTGTGGGTGTTGGGTTCAGCACAGTGTGTGGGCGCTGGGTACAGCACAGTGTGGGGGTGCTGGGTACAGCACAGTCTGGGGGTGCTAGGTACAGCACAGTGTGTATTGCTGCTGAGTACAGCAGAGTGTGGGGGGTGCTGGGTACAGCACCGTGTGTGGCTGCTGAGTACAGCATAGTGTGTGGGTGCTGGGAACAGCACAGTGTGTGGGCGCTGGGTACAGCACAGTTTGTGGATGATGGGAACAGCACAGTGTGTGGCGCTGGGTACAGCACAGTGTGTGGCTGCTGGGTTCAGCACAGTGTGTGGGCTCTGGGTGCAGCACAGTGTGTGGGCTCTGGGTTCAGCACAGTGTGTGGGCTCTGGGTTCAGCACAGTGTGTATTGCTGCTGAGTACAGCAGAGTGTGGGGGGTGCTGGGTCCAGCACAGTGTGTGGGCGCTGAGTACAGCACAGTGTGTGGGTGCTGGGTACAGCACAGTTTGTGGATGATGGGAACAGCACAGTGTGGGGCGCTGGGTACAGCACAGTGTGTGGCTGCTGAGTACACCACAGTTTGTGGCTGATGGGCAGAGTATGTGGGCACTGTGTACACCACAGTTTGTGGCTGATGGGAACAGCACCGTGTGTGGCGCTGGGTACAGCACTGTGTGTGGCCGCTGGGTACA
Source organism: Ascaphus truei (assembly GCF_040206685.1). Classification (NCBI taxonomy): domain Eukaryota; kingdom Metazoa; phylum Chordata; class Amphibia; order Anura; family Ascaphidae; genus Ascaphus; species Ascaphus truei. Next base: position 450,441,490 of record NC_134483.1, read on the forward strand.
GCACAGTGTGTGGGTGCTGGGTTCAGCACAGTATGTGGGTGTTGGGTTCAGCACAGTATGTGGGTGTTGGGTTCAGCACAGTGTGTGGGCGCTGGGTACAGCACAGTGTGGGGGTGCTGGGTACAGCACAGTCTGGGGGTGCTAGGTACAGCACAGTGTGTATTGCTGCTGAGTACAGCAGAGTGTGGGGGGTGCTGGGTACAGCACAGTGTGTGGGTGCTGGGTTCAGCACAGTATGTGGGTGTTGGGTTCAGCACAGTGTGTGGGCGCTGGGTACAGCACAGTGTGGGGGTGCTGGGTACAGCACAGTCTGGGGGTGCTAGGTACAGCACAGTGTGTATTGCTGCTGAGTACAGCAGAGTGTGGGGGGTGCTGGGTACAGCACCGTGTGTGGCTGCTGAGTACAGCATAGTGTGTGGGTGCTGGGTACAGCACAGTGTGTGGGCGCTGGGTACAGCACAGTGTGTGGGCGCTGGGTACAGCACTGTGTGTGGCCGCTGGGTTCAGCACAGTGTGTGGGTGCTGGGTACAGCACTGTGTGTGGCCGCTGGGTTCAGCACAGTGTGTGGGCGCTGGGTGCAGCACAGTGTGTGGGCTCTGGGTTCAGCACAGTGTGTATTGCTGCTGAGTACAGCACAGTGTGTGGGCGCTGGGTACAGCACAGTGTGTGGGCTCTGGGTTCAGCACAGTGTGTGGGTGCTGGGTACAGCACAGTGTGTGGGCGCTGGGTACAGCACAGTGTGTGGCTGCTGAGTACACCACAGTATGTGGGCACTGTGTACACCACAGTTTGTGGCTGATGGGAACAGCACCGTGTGTGGCGCTGGGTACAGCACAGTGTGTGGGCGCTGGGTACAGCACAGTGTGTGGGTGCTGGGTACAGCACAGTCTGGGGGTGCTAGGTACAGCACAGTCTGGGGGTGCTAGGTACAGCACAGTGTGTATTGCTGCTGAGTACAGCAGAGTTTGGGGGGTGCTGGGTACAGCACAGTGTGTGGCTGCTGAGTACAGCAGAGTGTGGGGGGTGCTGGGTACAGCACAGTGTGTGGGCGCTGGGTACAGCACAGTGTGGGGCGCTGAGTACAGCATAGTGTGGGGCGCTGGGTACAGCACTGTGTGTGGCCGCTGGGTACAGCACAGTGTGTGGGCGCTGGGTACAGCACAGTGTGTGGCTGCTGAGTACACCACAGTATGTGGGTGTTGGGTACAGCACAGTGTGTATTGCTGCTGAGTACAGCAGAGTGTGGGGGGTGCTGGGTACAGCACCGTGTGTGGCTGCTGAGTACAGCATAGTGTGTGGGTGCTGGGTTCAGCACAGTATGTGGGTGTTGGGTTCAGCACAGTGTGTGGGCGCTGGGTACAGCACAGTTTGGGGGTGCTGGGTACAGCACAGTCTGGGGGTGCTAGGTACAGCACAGTGTGTATTGCTGCTGAGTACAGCAGAGTGTGGGGGGTGCTGGGTACAGCAGAGTGTGGGGGGTGCTGGGTACAGCATAGTGTGTGGCTGCTGAGTACAGCAGAGTGTGGGGGCGCTGGGTACAGCACAGTGTGTGGGTGCTGGGTACAGCACAGTGTGTGGGCGCTGGGTACAGCACAGTTTGTGGCTGATGGGAACAGCACAGTGTGTGGCGCTGGGTACAGCACAGTGTGTGGGCGCTGGGTACAGCACAGTGTGTGGGTGCTGGTTTCAGCACAGTATGTGGGTGCTGGGTTCAGCACAGTGTGTGGGCGCTGGGTACAGCACAGTGTGTGGCTGATGGGAACAGCAGAGTGTGTGGGCGCTGAGTACAGCAGAGTGTGGGGGGTGCTGGGTACAGCACCGTGTGTGGCTGCTGAGTACAGCACAGTGTGTGGGTGCTGGGTACAGCACAGTGTGTGGGCACTGGGTACAGCACAGTTTGTGGATGATGGGAACAGCACAGTGTGTGGCGCTGGGTACAGCACTGTGTGTGGCCGCTGGGTACAGCACAGTGTGTGGGCGCTGGGTACAGCACAGTGTGTGGCTGCTGGGTACAGCATAGTGTGTGGGTGCTGGGTACAGCACAGTGTGTGGGCGCTGGGTACAGCACAGTGTGTGGCTGCTGAGTACACCACAGTATGTGGCTGATGGGTACAGCACAGTGTGTGGGCGCTGGGTACAGCACAGTGTGTGGATGCTGGGTTCAGCACAGTATGTGGGTGCTGGGTTCAGCACAGTGTGTGGGCGCTGGGTTCAGCACAGTATGTGGGTGCTGGGTTCAGCACAGTGTGTGGGTGCTGGGTTCAGCACAGTATGTGGGTGCTGGGTTCAGCACAGTGTGTGGGTGCTGGGTTCAGCACAGTATGTGGGTGCTGGGTTCAGCACAGTGTGTGGGCGCTGGGTACAGCACAGTGTGGGGGTGCTGGGTACAGCACAGTTTGGGGGTGCTAGATACAGCACAGTCTGGGGGTGCTGGGTACAGCACCGTGTGTGGCTGCTGAGTACAGCACAGTCTGGGGGTGCTGGGTACAGCACCGTGTGTGGCTGCTGGGTACAGCACAGTTTGTGGATGATGGGAACAGCACAGTGTGGGGCGCTGGGTACAGCACTGTGTGTGGCCGCTGGGTACAGCACAGTGTGTGGGTGCTGGGTACAGCACAGTGTGTGGCTGCTGAGTTCAGCACAGTGTGTGGGTGCTGGGTTCAGCACAGTGTGTGGGCTCTGGGTGCAGCACAGTGTGTGGGCTCTGGGTGCAGCACAGTGTGTGGGTGCTGGGTTCAACAGAGTGTGTGGGTGCTATGTTCAGCACAGTGTATGGGCGCTGGGTTCAGCACAGTGTATGGGCGCTGGGTTCAGCACAGTGTGTGGGCACTGGGTTCAGCACAGTGTGTGGGTGCTGGGTTCAGCACAGTGTGTGAGTGCTGGGTGCAGCACAGTGTGTGGGTGCTGGGTGCAGCACAGTGTGTGAGTGCTGGGTGCAGCACAGTGTGTGGGTGCTGGGTGCAGCACAGTGTGTGGGTCCTGGGTACAGCACAGTGTGTGGGTGCTGGGTACAGCACAGTGTGGGGGTGCTGGGTACAGCACAGTCTGGGGGTGCTAGGTACAGCACAGTGTGTATTGCTGCTGAGTACAGCAGAGTGTGGGGGGTGCTGGGTACAGCACAGTGTGTGGCTGCTGAGTACAGCACAGTGTGTGGGCGCTGAGTACAGCATAGTGTGGGGGGTGCTGGGTACAGCACAGTGTGTGGGCGCTGAGTACACCACAGTATGTGGCTGATGGGAACAGCACCGTGTGTGGCGCTGGGTACAGCACTGTGTGTGGCCGCTGGGTACAGCACAGTGTGTGGGCGCTGGGTACTGCACAGTGTGTGGGTGCTGGGTTCAGCACAGTATGTGGGTGTTGGGTTCAGCACAGTGTGTGGGCGCTGGGTACAGCACAGTGTGGGGGTGCTGGGTACAGCACAGTCTGGGGGTGCTAGGTACAGCACAGTGTGTATTGCTGCTGAGTACAGCAGAGTGTGGGGGGTGCTGGGTACAGCACCGTGTGTGGCTGCTGAGTACAGCAGAGTGTGGGGGGTGCTGGGTACAGCACAGTGTGTGGGCGCTGAGTACAGCATAGTGTGTGGGTGCTGGGTACAGCACAGTGTGTGGGCGCTGGGTACAGCACAGTTTGTGGATGATGGGAACAGCACAGTGTGGGGCGCTGGGTACAGCACTGTGTGTGGCCGCTGGGTACAGCACAGTGTGTGGGCTCTCGGTGCAGCACAGTGTGTGGGCTCTGGGTGCAGCACAGTGTGTGGGCTCTGGGTGCAGCACAGTGTGTGGGTGCTGGGTTCAACAGAGTGTGTGGGTGCTATGTTCAGCACAGTGTATGGGCGCTGGGTGCAGCACAGTGTGTGGGCGGTAGGTTCAGCACAGTGTGTGGGTGCTGGGTTCAGCACAGTGTGTGAGTGCTGGGTGCAGCACAGTGTGTGGGTGCTGGGTGCAGCACAGTGTGTGGGTCCTGGGTACAGCACAGTCTGGGGGTGCTAGGTACAGCACAGTGTGTATTGCTGCTGAGTACAGCAGAGTGTGGGGGGTGCTGGGTACAGCACAGTGTGTGGGCGCTGCGTACAGCATAGTGTGTGGGTGCTGGGTACAGCACAGTGTGTGGCTGCTGAGTACAGCATAGTGTGTGGGTGCTGGGTACAGCACAGTGTGTGGGCGCTGGGTACAGCACAGTATGTGGGCACTGTGTACACCACAGTTTGTGGCTGATGGGAACAGCACCGTGTGTGGCGCTGGGTACAGCACTGTGTGTGGCCGCTGGGTACAGCACAGTGTGTGGGCGCTGGGTACAGCACAGTGTGTGGGTGCTGGGTTCAGCACAGTATGTGGGTGTTGGGTTCAGCACAGTGTGTGGGCGCTGGGTACAGCACAGTGTGGGGGTGCTGGGTACAGCACAGTCTGGGGATGCTAGGTACAGCACAGTGTGTATTGCTGCTGAGTACAGCAGAGTGTGGGGGGTGCTGGGTACAGCACCGTGTGTGGCTGCTGAGTACAGCATAGTGTGTGGGTGCTGGGTACAGCACAGTGTGTGGGTGCTGGGTACAGCACAGTGTGTGGGCGCTGGGTACAGCACAGTTTGTGGATGATGGGAACAGCACAGTGTGTGGCGCTGGGTACAGCACTGTGTGTGGCCGCTGGGTACACCACAGTTTGTGGCTGATGGGAAAAGCACCGTGTGTGGCGCTGGGTTCAGCACAGTGTGTGGGCGCTGGGTGCAGCACAGTGTGTGGGCGCTGGGTTCAGCACAGTGTGTGGGCGCTGGGTTCAGCACAGTGTGTGGCTGCTGAGAACACCACAGTATGTGGGCACTGTGTACACCACAGTTTGTGGCTGATGGGAAAAGCACCGTGTGTGGCGCTGGGTACAGCACAGTATGTGGGCGCTGGGTACAGCACAGTGTGTGGCTGCTGGGTTCAGCACAGTATGTGGGTGCTGGGTTCAGCACAGTGTGTGGGCGCTGGGTACAGCACAGTGTGGGGGTGCTGGGTACAGCACAGTCTGGGGGTGCTAGGTACAGCACAGTCTGGGGGTGCTAGGTACAGCACAGTGTGTATTGCTGCTGAGTACAGCAGAGTGTGTGGCTGCTGAGTACAGCATAGTGTGTGGGTGCTGGGTACAGCACAGTGTGTGGGCGCTGGGTACAGCACAGTTTGTGGATGATGGGAACAGCACAGTGTGGGGCGCTGGGTACAGCACTGTGTGTGGCCGCTGGGTACAGCACAGTGTGTGGGCGCTGGGTACAGCACAGTGTGTGGCTGCTGGGTTCAGCACAGTGTGTGGGTGCTGAGTTCAGCACAGTGTGTGGGCTCTGGGTGCAGCACAGTGTGTGGGTGCTGAGTTCAGCACAGTGTGTGGGCTCTGGGTGCAGCACAGTGTGTGGGTGCTGGGTTCAACAGAGTGTGTGGGTGCTATGTTCAGCACAGTGTGTGGGTGCTGGGTTCAGCACAGTGTGTGAGTGCTGGGTGCAGCACAGTGTGTGGGTGCTGGGTGCAGCACAGTGTGTGGGTCCTGGGTACAGCACAGTGTGTGGGTGCTGGGTACAGCACAGTGTGAGGGTGCTGGGTACAGCACAGTCTGGGGGTGCTAGGTACAGCACAGTGTGTATTGCTGCTGAGTACAGCAGAGTGTGGGGGTGCTGGGTACAGCACAGTGTGTGGCTGCTGAGTACAGCAGAGTGTGGGGGGTGCTGGGTACAGCACAGTGTGTGGGCGCTGAGTACAGCATAGTGTGTGGGTGCTGGGTACAGCACAGTGTGTGGGCGCTGGGTACAGCACAGTGTGTGGGTGCTGGGTACAGCACAGTGTGGGGGTGCTGGGTACAGCACAGTCTGGGGGTGCTAGGTACAGCACAGTGTGTATTGCTGCTGAGTACAGCAGAGTGTGGGGGTGCTGGGTACAGCACAGTGTGGGGCGCTGGGTACAGCACTGTGTGTGGCCGCTGGGTACAGCACAGTGTGTGGGCGCTGGGTACAGCACAGAGTGTGGCTGCTGGGTTCAGCACAGTGTGTGGGTGCTGAGTTCAGCACAGTGTGTGGGCGCTGAGTACAGCATAGTGTGTGGGTGCTGGGTACAGCACAGTTTGTGGATGATGGGAACAGCACAGTGTGGGGCGCTGGGTACAGCACTGTGTGTGGCCGCTGGGTACAGCACAGTGTGTGGGCGCTGGGTACAGCACAGAGTGTGGCTGCTGGGTTCAGCACAGTGTGTGGGTGCTGAGTTCAGCACAGTGTGTGGGCTCTGGGTGCAGCACAGTGTGTGGGTGCTGGGTTCAACAGAGTGTGTGGGTGCTATGTTCAGCACAGTGTGTGGCTGCTGGGTTCTGCACAGTGTGTGAGTGCTGGGTGCAGCACAGTGTGTGGGTGCTGGGTGCAGCACAGTGTGTGGGTCCTGGGTACAGCACAGTGTGTGGGTGCTGGGTACAGCACAGTGTGGGGGTGCTGGGTACAGCACAGTCTGGGGGTGCTAGGTACAGCACAGTGTGTATTGCTGCTGAGTACAGCAGAGTGTGGGGGGTGCTGGGTACAGCACAGTGTGTGGCTGCTGAGTACAGCAGAGTGTGGGGGGTGCTGGGTATAGCACAGTGTGTGGGCGCTGAGTACAGCATAGTGTGTGGGTGCTGGGTACAGCACAGTGTGTGGCTGCTGAGTACAGCATAGTGTGTGGGTGCTGGGTACAGCACAGTGTGTGGGCGCTGGGTACAGCACAGTATGTGGGTGCTGGGTTCAGCACAGTATGTGGGTGCTGGGTTCAGCAAAGTGTGTGGGCGCTGGGTACAGCACAGTGTGGGGGTGCTGGGTACAGCACAGTCTGGGGGTGCTAGGTACAGCACAGTCTGGGGGTGCTAGGTACAGCACAGTGTGTATTGCTGCTGAGTACAGCAGAGTGTGTGGGCGCTGAGTACAGCATAGTGTGTGGGTGCTGGGTACAGCACAGTGTGTGGGTGCTGGGTACAGCACAGTGTGTGGGTGCTGGGTACAGCACAGTGTGTGGGCGCTGGGTACAGCACAGTTTGTGGATGATGGGAACAGCACAGTGTGGGGCGCTGGGTACAGCACTGTGTGTGGCCGCTGGGTACAGCACAGTGTGTGGGCGCTGGGTACAGCACAGTGTGTGGCTGCTGGGTTCAGCACAGTGTGTGGGTGCTGAGTTCAGCACAGTGTGTGGGCTCTGGGTGCAGCACAGTGTGTGGGTGCTGGGTTCAACAGAGTGTGTGGGTGCTATGTTCAGCACAGTGTGTGGGTGCTGGGTTCAGCACAGTGTGTGAGTGCTGGGTGCAGCACAGTGTGTGGGTGCTGGGTGCAGCACAGTGTGTGGGTCCTGGGTACAGCACAGTGTGTGGGTGCTGGGTACAGCACAGTGTGGGGGTGCTGGGTACAGCACAGTCTGGGGGTGCTAGGTACAGCACAGTGTGTATTGCTGCTGAGTACAGCAGAGTGTGGGGGGTGCTGGGTACAGCACAGTGTGTGGCTGCTGAGTACAGCAGAGTGTGGGGGGTGCTGGGTACAGCACAGTGTGTGGGCGCTGAGTACAGCATAGTGTGTGGGTGCTGGGTACAGCACAGTGTGTGGCTGCTGAGTACAGCATAGTGTGTGGGTGCTGGGTACAGCACAGTGTGTGGGCGCTGGGTACAGCACAGTGTGTGGCTGCTGAGAACACCACAGTATGTGGGCACTGTGTACACCACAGTTTGTGGCTGATGGGAACAGCACCGTGTGTGGCGCTGGGTACAGCACTGTGTGTGGCCGCTGGGTACAGCACAGTGTGTGGGCTCTGGGTGCAGCACAGTGTGTGGGTGCTGGGTTCAACAGAGTGTGTGGGTTCTATGTTCAGCACAGTGTGTGGGTGCTGGGTTCAGCACAGTGTGTGAGTGCTGGGTGCAGCACAGTGTGTGGGTGCTGGGTGCAGCACAGTGTGTGGGTCCTGGGTACAGCACAGTGTGTGGGTGCTGGGTACAGCACAGTGTGGGGGTGCTGGGTACAGCACAGTCTGGGGGTGCTAGGTACAGCACAGTGTGTATTGCTGCTGAGTACAGCAGAGTGTGGGGGGTGCTGGGTACAGCACAGTGTGTGGGCGCTGAGTACAGCATAGTGTGTGGGTGCTGGGTACAGCACAGTGTGTGGGCGCTGAGTACAGCATAGTGTGTGGGTTCTGGGTACAGCACAGTGTGTGGCTGCTGAGTACAGCATAGTGTGTGGGTGCTGGGTACAGCACAGTGTGTGGGTGCTGGGTTCAGCACAGTGTGTGGGTGCTGGGTTCAGCACAGTGTGTGGGCTCTGGGTGCAGCACAGTGTGTGGGTGCTGGGTGCAGCACAGTGTGTGGGCTCTGGGTGCAGCACAGTGTGTGGGCGCTGGGTTCAGCACAGTGTGTGGGTGCTGGGTGCAGCACAGTGTGTGGGCTCTGGGTGCAGCACAGTGTGTGGGCGCTGGGTTCAGCACAGTGTGTGGGTGCTGGGAACAGCACAGTGTGTGGGTGCTGGGTGCAGCACAGTGTGTGGGTGCTGGGTGCAGCACATAGTGTGGGTGCTGGGTGCAGCACAATGTGGGGCCGATGGGTACAGCAGTGTGTGGGCGCTGGGAGCAGCACAGTGTGTGAGCGCTGTGTACAGCACTGTGTGTGGGTGCTGTGTACAGCACAGTGTGTGGGCGCTGTGTACAGCACAGTTTGTGGCTGATGGGAACAGCACAGTGTGTGGCGCTGGGTACAGCACTGTGTGTGGCCGCTGGGTACAGCACAGTGTGTATTTCTGCTGAGTACAGCAGAGTGTGGGGGTGCTGGGTACAGCACAGTGTGTGGGCGCTGTGTACAGCACAGTTTGTGGATGATGGGAATAGCACAGTGTGTGGCCGCTGGGTTCAGCACAGTGTGTGGGCGCTGGGTTCAGCACAGTGTGTATTTCTGCTGAGTACAGCAGAGTGTGGGGGGCGCTGGGTACAGCACAGTGTGTGGCTGCTGAGTACAGCATAGTGTGTGGGTGCTGGGTACAGCACAGTGTGTGGGCGCTGGGTACAGCACAGTGTGTGGGCGCTGAGTACACCACAGTATGTGGGCACTGTGTACACCACAGTTTGTGGCTGATGGGAACAGCACCGTGTGTGGCGCTGGGTACAGCACTGTGTGTTTTGCCGCTGGGTACAGCACAGTGTGTGGGCGCTGGGTACAGCACAGTGTGTGGGTGCTGGGTTCAGCACAGTATGTGGGTGCTGGGTTCAGCACAGTGTGTGGGCGCTGGGTACAGCACAGTGTGGGGGTGCTGGGTACAGCACAGTGTGTGGGCGCTGGGTTCAGCACAGTGTGTATTTCTGCTGAGTACAGCAGAGTGTGGGGGGCGCTGGGTACAGCACAGTGTGTGGCTGCTGAGTACAGCATAGTGTGTGGGTGCTGGGTACAGCACAGTGTGTGGGCGCTGGGTACAGCACAGTGTGTGGGCGCTGGGTACAGCACAGTGTGTGGCTGCTGAGTACACCACAGTATGTGGGCACTGTGTACACCACAGTTTGTGGCTGATGGGAACAGCACCGTGTGTGGCGCTGGGTACAGCACTGTGTGTTTTGCCGCTGGGTACAGCACAGTGTGTGGGCGCTGGGTACAGCACAGTGTGTGGGTGCTGGGTTCAGCACAGTATGTGGGTGCTGGGTTCAGCACAGTGTGTGGGCGCTGGGTACAGCACAGTGTGGGGGTGCTGGGTACAGCACAGTCTGGGGGTGCTAGGTACAGCACAGTGTGTATTGCTGCTGAGTACAGCAGAGTGTGGGGGGTGCTGGGTACAGCACCGTGTGTGGCTGCTGAGTACAGCACTGTGTGTGGCCGCTGGGTACAGCACAGTGTGTGGGCGCTGGGTGCAGCACAGTGTGTGGGCGCTGGCTTCAGCACAGTGTGTGGGTGCTGGGTGCAGCACAGTGTGTGGGCTCTGGGTGCAGCACAGTGTGTGGGCGCTGGGTTCAGCACAGTGTGTGGGCGCTGGGTACAGCACAGTGTGTGGGTGCTGGGTACAGCACAGTCTGGGGGTGCTGGGTACAGCACAGTCTGGGGGTGCTAGGTACAGCACAGTGTGTATTGCTGCTGAGTACAGCAGAGTGTGGGGGGTGCTGGGTACAGCACAGTGTGTGGCGCTGGGTACAGCACTGTGTGTGGCCGCTGGGTACAGCACAGTGTGTGGGCGCTGGGTACAGCACAGTGTGTGGGCGCTGGGTACAGCACAGTGTGTGGCTGCTGGGTTCAGCACAGTGTGTGGGCTCTGGGTGCAGCACAGTGTGTGGGTGCTGGGTGCAGCACAGTGTGTGGGCTCTGGGTGCAACACAGTGTGTGGGCTCTGGGTGCAACACAGTGTGTGGGCGCTGGGTTCAGCACAGTGTGTGGGTGCTGGGTGCAGCACAGTGTGTGGGCTCTGGGTGCAGCACAGTGTGTGGGCGCTGGGTTCAGCACAGTGTGTGGGTGCTGGGAACAGCACAGTGTGTGGGTGCTGGGTGCAGCACAGTGTGTGGGTGCTGGGTGCAGCACATAGTGTGGGTGCTGGGTGCAGCACAATGTGGGGCCGATGGGTACAGCAGTGTGTGGGCGCTGGGAGCAGCACAGTGTGTGAGCGCTGTGTACAGCACAGTGTGTGGGCGCTGTGTACAGCAGAGTGTGTGGGCGCTGGGTACAGCACAGTGTGTGGCTGCTGAGTACACCACAGTATGTGGGCACTGTGTACAGCACAGTTTGTGGCTGATGGGAACAGCACAGTGTGTGGCGCTGGGTACAGCACTGTGTGTGGCCGCTGGGTACAGCACAGTGTGTGGGTGCTGGGTTCAGCACTGTGTGTGGGTGCTGGGTGCAGCACAGTGTGTGGGCGCTGGGTGCAGCACAGTGTGTGGGCACTGGGTTCAGCACAGTGTGTGGGTGCTGTGTTCAGCACAGTGTGTGGGTGCTGGGTGCAGCACAGTGTGTGGGTGCTGTGTTCAGCACAGTGTGTGGGTGCTTGGTGCAGCACAGTGTGTGGGTGCTGGGTGCAGCACAGTGTGTGGGTCCTGGGTATAGCACAGTGTGTGGGTGCTGGGTACAGCACAGTGTGGGGGTGCTGGGTACAGCACAGTGTGGGGGTGCTGGGTACAGCACAGTCTGGGGGTGCTAGGTACAGCACAGTGTGTATTGCTGCTGAGTACAGCAGAGTGTGTGGGTGCTGGGTACAGCACAGTGTGTGGGCGCTGGGTACAGCACAGTGTGTGGCTGCTGAGTACACCAAAGTATGTGGCTGATGGGAACAGCACTGTGTGTGGCCGCTGGGTACAGCACAGTGTGTGGGCGCTGGGTACAGCACAGTGTGTGGGTGCTGGGTTCAGCACAGTATGTGGGTGCTGGGTTCAGCACAGTGTGTGGGCGCTGGGTACAGCACAGTGTGGGGGTGCTGGGTACAGCACAGTCTGGGGGTGCTAGGTACAGCACAGTCTGGGGGTGCTAGGTACAGCACAGTGTGTATTGCTGCTGAGTACAGCAGAGTGTGGGGGGTGCTGGGTACAACACCGTGTGTGGCTGCTGAGTACAGCATAGTGTGTGGGTGCTGGGTACAGCACAGTGTGTGGGCGCTGGGTACAGCACAGTGTGTGGCTGCTGAGTACACCACAGTATGTGGGCACTGTGTACAGCACAGTTTGTGGATGATGGGAACAGCACAGTGTGTGGCGCTGGGTACAGCACTGTGTGTGGCCGCTGAGTACAGCACAGTGTGTGGGTGCTGGGTTCAGCACAGTGTGTGGGCGCTGGGTTCAGCACAGTGTGTGGGTGCTGGGTTCAGCTCAGTGTGTGGGTGCTGGGTGCAGCACAGTGTGTGGGCTCTGGGTGCAGCACAGTGTGTGGGCGCTGGGTTCAGCACAGTGTGTGGGTGCTGGGTGCAGCACAGTGTGTGCTGGGTGCAGCACAGTTTGTGGCTGATGGGAACAGCACCGTGTGTGGCGCTGGGTACAGCACTGTGTGTGGCTGCTGGGTACAGCACAGTGTGTGGGCGCTGGGTACAGCACAGTGTTTGGGTGCTGGGTTCAGCACAGTGTGTGGCGCTGGGTTAAGCACAGTGTGTGGGCGCTGGGTACAGCACATTGTGGGGGTGCTGGGTACAGCACAGTCTGGGGGTGCTAGGTACAGCACAGTCTGGGGGTGCTAGGTACAGCACAGTGTGGATTTCTGCTGAGTACAGCAGAGTGTGGGGGGTGCTGGGTACAGCACCGTGTGTGGCTGCTGAGTACAGCATAGTGTGTGGGTGCTGGGTACAGCAGAGTGTGTGGGCGCTGGGTACAGCACAGTGTGTGGCTGCTGAGTACACCACAGTATGTGGGCACTGTGTACAGCACAGTTTGTGGATGATGGGAACAGCACAGTGTGTGGCGCTGGGTAGAGCACAGTGTGTGGGCGCTGGGTACAGCACAGTGTGTTGGTGCTGGGTTCAGCACAGTGTGTGGGTGCTGGGTTCAGCCCAGTGTGTGGGCTTTGGGTGCAGCACAGTGTGTGGGAGCTGGGTTCAGCACAGTGTGTGGGTGCTGGGTGCAGCACAGTGTGTGGGTGCTGGGTGCAGCACAGTGTGTGGGTGCTGGGTGCAGCACAGTGTGTGCTGGGTGCAGCACAGTGTGTGGGTGCTGGGTGCAGCACATAGTGTGGGTGCTGGGTGCAGCACAGTGTGGGGCCGATGGGTACAGCAGTGTGTGGGCGCTGGGAGCAGCACAGTGTGTGGGCGCTATGTACAGCACAGTGTGTGGGTGCTGTGTACAGCACAGTGTGGGGGCGCTGTGTACAGCACAGTGTGTGGGCGCTGTGTACAGCACAGTGTGTGGGCGCTGGGAGCAGCACAGTGTGTGGGCGCTGGGTTCAGCACCGGGTGAGGGCACTGGGTTCAGCACAGTGTGTGGGCGCTGGTTATAGCACAGTGTTTAGGTAATGGGTACAACATATTGTGTGGGTGCTGGTTAAAGCACAGTGTGTAGGTAATGGGTACAACATATTGTGTGGGCGCTGGTTAAAGCATAGTGTGTAGGTAATGGGTACAACATATTGTGTGGGCGCTGTGTGCAGCACAGTGTTTGCTCAGCTGAAATTTTTGGTTGCTCACCAAGCTTGGTCGTTTGCTCAGCAAAAAAAAAATGTGAGGGAACATTGAATACCCGCTGTAGCAAAATACTTTTTTCCCCCTTCAGATTGGTTGCCACAGTCCCACGTAGACATGCAAAGAAAAAAAATAATTGTACAAACTGCCTTTGCTTTGACTTTTTCATCCTGATTTCACATTTGATTGTGACGGTATTTACTAACTTTCCAGGGAATGTCTGGGTTCACCATCTGAACAAAATGCTCCTGGAGCAATCCCATGACACAGAAGAGCCAAAGGACCAGTGGCACTCTGGGGGCATCGGACCCCAGCACTGTAAAAGTTAATAATTGGACCTTAACAAATCATTTTAAAATGTTTATTCATTCTGGCTCTCAGCGAAATCCAACACAAAACAGAATTAAGATTAATCAACTCTTAATAAAGCTTCCTGGGTTCATAGTTGTTCTAGCAGTGTTCACTCCCACAATTGAACATGTTGCAATATCGCTACTTCAGCTCAATATGGAGCCTAATGTGTCTGCTCTGACAGTTACACATTATGACATTCTAGGTGGGTTCTTTGTGACTTCCGTACAGGGTAAAGAATTCTTCCAGGCTTTGTGCCATTGCCGGCATACTGGAGGAGAATTGTCATGAATGCCAGGAGCGCTGAGTGTGTACAAGACACAAAGTTTATGGGTTTCTGAGATATTGCCATTGATGTTGCTACTATGCTGAGTAGTGGGAGTTCCAGTGAGACGGACATCTTCTCCCGTTTGCCAAGAGCAATATAGAATTGCCTCCTGTGTACTACCGGCGAGCTGAGCCGCGGAAAAAAGTAAAAAGGTGGAAACAACCCCGGATGTTTACACCAGGGAGGACGGGAGCAAAGACCCCAAAATACCCCCCAAAGAGGAACAAGCCATTGACATTGCTCAGGTTTGGATACCCATCTAATCAACGATGCTGGTGGTGAATGAGGACACCTCTGTGATTTCGTCCTTTGCAGAGCGTAGTGGGCCCACTGAGTGGGCAAAAGATCATCAAGATGATGCTGCTGTGCTTGAGTTTACTGAAACCAGTTCTCGCCGAACGGTGCATTTTGGAGATTGGTCGGAAAGAGGCTTCTGAGCCAAAAACTACTGAAGTGAGTGTCCCTTGATCGATATATTTTACGGATGACACTGTGGCAGGTCCTGATTCTACCCATTTCCTGTCTGGCGAAATGGGAAAGGACAGTACGGTGATGAAGCGCACACAAAAGATCGAGCTGACAAAATGTCTATTTCAAAAAGGGTGGATGTACTGTGTGACATGGCCCTAGCCTTTAATTTGGGTTTTGCTGGGAGCTCCTCCCGGAAGAAACTTAACCCGGTTGAGCTGAGCTGATCGAATGGTATGGAACCGCGTCCGGGACACTTGAAGGTATGAATATCCATATGTACCTGCTGGGGTTATCGACGTTGTTGACATTTTCCTTCATGGCCAGGCCGCTAATTAATGCAGATCTTGCACATAGCACATACAGTAGGCCGCAGTATTTATAAAGATCAGGTTGAATATGTGGTCAATATAGGGGTCTAAGAGGGTCCATTTTGTGGAAATTCATGACGGAAACGGGAAGATGTGTAGGAAACCAGATCCTGCCCACTTTTGGTGAAGTAAGCTCCTCTAATATAGTGATCAGTGTCATGTCACCTGCCCACTGCACTAGTGTAACACCTGTGTTCTGTTGCCCAGCCATTGCCCCATCACTGCCTACACTTTACTGCTAGCATTGCACTGCCCCTGCCCCTTAATTACTCTATTTAAATAGACGTAGTACTGTATCTTATGTAGCATGGCTGGCCTCTCTACCCCCTGTCACGTAAGTCCTTTGTAGCTACAGGCTGTGGCATGCAATCCTGTGGGCATTAACACCCCTCATGCTACTCTCTGAGTGACAGAAGTGGTGATGACTCAGGGTCTGTGTATAGCCAATAGTGGTACAGACCTTGTGCCCTCCCCATCTGGAGCATCAGAGAGGAAGTGCCAAATTGGAGATAGTTCTCTTCCACCCCTCCTAGGGAGAGGAGGTGTGTTCTGCTCCCACCTTCTGGGGTGAGAGGCAAGATATTATAGGCCTCAATACTACCTGAAACCACCCTCTGGGATCCTCTGTCACTATATGCATCCGCTGTATAACATCTGCAGTGACTGCCAATAAAGCCCCTTTGCTTTTATATACCTCTGCCTGAGTCTACAGTCTATTGGGCAGGGGTGTAAAAGAAGTCTGGTTTAGTGGGGACTGTCTCTGGGAATCCTGGAGCCCACTGAAGCTGGAGGCGCTGACACCGTGGGAAGAGTCTGAGCATATCAAAAGCCTGTCCTGGTCCCCACTACAACGCGGTTCACTCAGCTCTCCAAGACCCTCACAGGTATGCAAGCACCATAAACATCTACAGTAGCAGCAACATCTTCCAGAGAGGGGAGGGAGGGGAGAGGGGCGGCATGTGCTTCACTTAAAATCCACATTATATACATTATACGATGTTTAAAACCAGAGGAATGCATGTGAGACTTTGGATATTTGGAGATTTACTCCCTTTGTAATTAATAATTATTTTGATTAAATACATAAGATTTCAAAGTATCAAAATGAAAAAATTTGAACCTGAATGGTGTATATTTTAAACAGTACTTTCATTTCCTGTAGTTTTCTTAATATGTTCTTAATGGACCTTTAAAAATGCATTACTGTTCTTGTGCTAGCTAGAGGAGCAATGGCCAAATAACAAATTCAATAGACAGCAGACCTGTTTTCAAAACGTGCTTTGTGTGTGTGTGGAAAAATGACTTTGCCCCTTGGTGCCTCATGTATGAAAAATCAGATTACATAGACTTGTGGCAAAGATTGATGGTTCTGTACACAATAAAAGTACAGTATTTAAATCAAACATTGACTAGGTTTACATTTTGTTTTGATTTTTACAGAGTTTCCCCTATGTTTTAGACCCATTTTAATTGCCTGAAAACAGTGACTGTAGGAAAGTTGTCCCCTCCATGGATTTATTTCACAAATGTTGTCAATTTCGTGCATATTAGTTATGCAGGCATAAAATGTGTAGGACAATAGAGAAGAAAGTCCAGAGTCTTCCCTGGGGTATGCAACAGGTGTGGTTAATATTATAGTACATAATATATCATTATGATCTGCTTAACTGTATCCAAAACCAGTTGATGGAAATCAGCCTTAGTTGGCTGTCCTATTTGCAGAAAACAAATACAATAAAAATATCAATATGCCTAAAAAATATTATGGAAACACTTTGGTAAAAAAAAAAATAAGATGATGCAGAATTGGAATTCTAATGTTATATATCTGTAACCCCTCCTTACCCAGGTCAAAAGTATTGCTACATTGTGTAGTGTATGTACCGTGGTGCTCAGTCTCTTTTCATACCTTCTCAAGGTGATGAACTGTGTGCAGGTTGGGCGTTTAATTAGCGATGTTACAAGATGGGCACCAGGAACTTTTCTCTTTCAAACATATATACTTTATTTATATTTTGGCATCATACTATACATACTTCTTTTGGGGGGCCTGTGGAGCATCCCCAAAGTGGAACTATTCTTGTTACCGCTGCTATGGTGCTTATCTGGCAATCCATTGCATAGTGGAGGGGTTCTCCTACTCCCACGGGACCCTGCGACACTAGGGCAACCTCTCTCGGGGACCAACTTCCAGTCACCCTGTGCATGACCCTCCTTGTCCTTACCTGTGAGAAGCACATTCCCTATCTATAAACACAATAAAGTGACAAACCCTTACAACTCTATATTAACTATTCACAGTGAGGCTCCTCTTTCTTCATCACCCAGAAACCAGAGTTCCAGAACATTCACTCCACTATATATATCCAGGGTTGCCACCTTCTACTGAAGACTAACCCGGAGACATTTTGCAATAAACATTTTTACATTTATTTATCATATTTATCTTATTTATATATTTATTAATCTTACCTACAGAGGTATCTCCCGGCATCATCTCCCCCTGCAAGGTCAAGTCAGCATGGGTCCGAGACGTCAAATGGTGTGCGTTGCCATGACAACGTGATGACACGGTGTCAAGTTGCCATGACAATTGAATGCCTTATGGTGCCAAGACATCACGTGACGCCTCGTTGTCATTTCAACATGGCTCCATTTGACGTTGCGTAGCCACGTTGACAAGATTTGCAGGGGGAGATGCCGCCGCCTGGAGATTTTGCGGGTACACCAGTAGCCCGGAGATACGTGGCCAAAACCTGGAGTCTCTGTGTCAAACCTGGAGTGATGGCAACCCTGTATATATCCCCTAGTGATGTCACTATCACCCTGGATACAAGGAGTGGGGCTTATATTCTGTAGAGTCATCCTGCATTAACCCATAACTTAACCCCTTAGGTAAACAAGTAGTCCCAGTATGGGGGCTGCACACCTGTACTTAATGTTTGTGTGTTAGTGCGATGAGATTCAGTAATGTGCACCCGTTATTATACAACTTCATTACACCTAAAAAGAATTACAACAATTCACATTCCTAAGCAACTTAATAAAAACATATTGAAAAATGAAATTTCCTGAAAAAGTGTGTGTGTTGCTCAGATAACCAAAACAATGGTTGGATTGTTTTGAGAGAATAAGGAGAATGTTAGTTTATGCCGTTGATTCTGTCTATCAGCCACAAATATAGGCCCCTAATAAATATGGTGAGGAGCACAGACTTACCCCGTATCTCACGATAGGGCATTTAGTCTGACACTTTCTAAAGCACTCCATTCCTAGACCGTTAGGGCATGATTCAAGTTTAGACTTAAATTAGTCGCAAAAATAGTGTCGTTGTAAATCAGTTAGTGCGGTGCCATCGCTATTTCAGAAATAGTACCCCAGTTTAGAGTTCGGTGAGTCGCAAACAAGTGTTCTTAAATTATTATAATGTCTTTGATTAGCGTCATTGGCTAAGCATAATTTAAATGTCTTGCACCATCATGTGACTGCGTAAACCTTGCATTTGTATGTAATAACTATATCTCTATCATTGCAGTACCTCGCCTTTTTCGACTACCTTTCTACTTCCAATTGATGCTAAGGTTGAAGCACGCCCGGAGGAACCTTTTTTAAGCATAGAGGGGGTTCATGAGTACTAACTTGTCTCTGATCGAACAGGACTTTATCCATGTGTGTCATTACTTCTGAGCCATTGTGGGGACCGTGCCGTGCATACCGGTTGTTAGAGTGGGGGGTAATTGCTGATTGGGTTGGAGGACATACCGGATGTGCTTCGGCTTGTGGGGTGTCCCTCTGGTTTGGTTCACTCCCTCCCTTCCATCTCTCCCCCCTTCACATCGCATCTTTGGTTGCACAGAGGGTCATTATCCCAAATGCATTTTGACCGTTTTTCATTTGCCACGGATGTGTTACATCCCCCAAGTGACATTTATTATGGTTCCTCTTTTTTTCATATTTACATATGACAGTCGGCTTATATGCAATACATTATATCGGCATTCATTGTTTTTGGATGCACCTATGATGAATTTTTTTCCTTCTATTTTTCTCTATGTCTCTGTAACTTTAACACTCCAGGAAATAAGAACATGCCAGAAAATGTTTTACTTTTGGTGCCTCATTTCAGGCTGGAACAACTCAGCATAGCAGGAACAAGCTCTTCAACATCATGATGAAGGAATCGGGCAGCCAGGAAGCCTAGAGAAAACGAAAACACAAATGTAATAGAAAAGAACTCAAACTGTTCCTTGAGTACTGTACATTAGGCATGTCAAATACATTAACTCTACAGTTATAAATGATTCTTCTCTTCTTCTGAGGGGTGTACTGTAGGTCTCTTTGCCTGAAGTGCAAGCAATGCCAGGTAGCGCCTGTGTATAAACAAAGCAGCACTTGCAGCCATGGCTACCAAAGTAACGGCTGGAAATGCTGGGTTCTTATAGTGTAGCTAAATTAGCACTTGGTTACTAAAAGTGGATAATTACGAAGTGTTCCTAAATTAATAACAGTCGTTAATTGAACTCTACATTGGCCGCCAATATAAGGCAGATGCAACTTAATGTGTGAACGCCCATGTTGAGCTCCATTAAATTAATCAGGCATAGACACGCCTCGAGACGTTAGATTTATGTGCCTCATGCAAACAGTGTTTTTGTGCAATAATCCATCGTCATTAGCTAACTTGAAATCGTCCGCTTAGTGTTTTGTGTGATGTGGTTGATCCACCACACGGTAGGATTGCCACTAGATAACAGAAACCTCTCTTTCAGTAGCAGTATGTTATCTAAGGATGTCCCACATTCTTCATTGTCTCCTGTAGTATTATAAAAATGCACTTTACGCCTGAACGCAACTTGGAGCTACACACTATGGCCAAGATAATTTAAAACTTTTGAGTTTTTCGTGTTTAACGCCAATTTTATTGACTTACTGACTAAAGCCATATTGTCAGTGGTACAGTCACTGCAATATTTTTAACATTGTAGAAAATATTTATTAACCAACAGTCAGGGAGGGAAGAACCCACTCAGCCTCTGTGAATGATGCGTATGTCAGTGCACTAGGGGTAAGGCCGTCTTAACAGCATTATAGGCCCCCGGGCAAAGCAGTCGTAATTTTTCTCCTTATACCGAGTTAGCGGGAGATTTCAATGATGAGGTGGGTGATCGGAAAATTAGTGTTAAATTCTGGTATGTTCATAGATTAGCATGGGGCCCCTATGCTCGTGGGGCCCCCGGGCAACTGCCCAGCGTGCCCATGCGTTAAGACGGCACTGTCTAGGGGAGGGATATACGAACAAAAATGTCCGAGCGCTATATACCCCTCAAAGAAGAGGGGTGGGCAGGAAACAGAGCCCCCTAATAGCATGCACTCACTGACTCGCCGCTTATTGTGTGATTAATATATGGGTAAAATACCCCTGTAGAAGCCAATGGAATGAAAACAGTCCCTAACAGTATGGGAGAACTATGATAATGTTAAAAACTACTACTTTAATGAGTCCGTGGACTAGACTGAATAAAACCTGCTCCCCCTAGTGGTGAGAATAGATAGGTGAAGCCAGCTCTCACCAAAGCAGGGATCAGCTGCGGATAGAAGAGACAACTACATAGCTGATATATAATGCGTTTTCACAATGCAGGTAAGTGAGCCTACACGGAGGTGAATAGAAAATGGGTGGGGAGAAATTGGCTGATGCAAACACTACATACACAGTGACTCGAAGGTACCAGGGATGGGAGACCTGCCTGTGAAACACATACAAACTAAGTACGATCAATATAGCAGTTTGCAATCCGGGACATGAGAAAATATAGTGCAAAAAATGCCCTGAAAACACCTCATGAGGCATAGTGCTCTGTATCTATTACCACAGGTTGGGCACGCTAAAACGAATGGCCTATTATGTCCCTGTTGCTAGAGCCAGGGTGGACGGACAGATAGGTAGATGAGTATAGCTATCACGGCCCTGGGAGTACACTTTAAAAATATTGGAGTAGTTTGGTGCAGCTACACTATCTGCTAACAACCCATAAGAAGATATAGTGTAGTATGCCTAATATTACTGGGGAGTAAATACGTGGGATACTCCCCTTAAGGCAGCATAGATGGTATAATTAGTAGCAGACAAGTATTTATTTATTTATAAAATGTTTTACCAGGAAGTGATACATTGAGAGTTACCTCTCGTTTTCAAGTATGTCCTGGGGCATGTGAACCTACCCTAGGTGTCTCCTATAGGGACAACTCTGAAGCCTAGCTGTGAGGAAGTATTATACTGAGCCAAAGCAGCTGTAGTCAAATGTTATAAGAGATCTACAGGTATACTGTGCTGAGGTGTGTGCAGTATCAATACTTAACTTGGCTCCCAGAGCAGTGTCCCGGTGCGTCAGGCGATGATTGCGGTGACGTCTGTGCGAGTGCGTACCCGACGTACGTTTCGCTTAGACAGCTTTGTCACAGCTAGACTTCAGCTGTGTTCCCTCTAACAGTTCCTATCCAAAAAGGTCTGTTAAGGTTAATGCAGGGATTTAATGTGACATTTGTTAAGTCATACCTAAAGGTGGTGGACATCCAGACCCGATAATATGAATTTTGCTGGAGACGGTGATCCTATTTTACTAGAGTACCCAGTTCACATGTACCTCCCCGAACACTCCTTTATACAATACATGGGCAGGTACATGTGAACCGAACTGAACACACCTGAAATACCTGAGGAATAAGCTAATTTAAATCATTTGAATATGCTTTGCATATCTAAATGCACATCTCTCTCTCCAGCAAAATCCATATATCAGTGTCTGGATAGGAGCAATGCCAGCTTTAGGAAAGACAGGCTTAATATCATGTTATTTGAAACTAGCGCAATGTTACTGTATGCTAACTTCATATTGACGTTAAGCCCATGCTAATGAGATATACAAGGGCGTTGGTTTTTACTTTATGAATATGCATTTACCTCAAGGAAAATGACGTCCGTTACTGTTTTAGGTAACTTAATGTTATGAGCCCAAAGTCTGTGGATCCTTAGACTGCAAAAAAGACAGTTTGTAGAAAACAAATTATGTTGAGCTATATAAGAGTGGAAATTTCATGAGTTCACTCTGTGGACTGTTTATAACCCTCATACATATTAATGTGTAGTTTGATTTGATCTGAGAAGAGTGTGACTTTCAGAGAAAGGTTAGAGCTGGTTACTAGTATTAAACTGGAATTGGAAGGGTGCAATCTTAGCAGCAGGAGTGCTTTTTGTCGCTGCACAATGGGTCCAGAAAAAGAAGGTACCGTATCTTAACTGCATATGTAAAATGTTGACATGAGGAATTTGTGTTTGTGAGGCTTTTACACCAATTGTACATCTCAATGTGGCCAAGTGAGTGACCCTAATTTTTTCTGTAAGCAGCTGAGTTCGTCAAAGTAAACAAACAACTCTGACAGAGTGAAATGTTATTCACAGTTGTTGTTTATGCTCTGAATTACTAAGCTTCTCCTACAAAAAGGGATGTGGAAAACAGATGCTGCTCATTTGTGTACATGGCTATTATCAACAGGACAGACTTATGTCCATCAACGATGTTTCATAGGCTTGTTAACACCTCCTCACTCAGGCCATTCAGCATTATGGTTTTCAATCATAGTTTACTTCTCTGGCCAAGATCCACATAGCTCTGGTATTGATTTAATGATGCACCAACTTAAGTTTTTGCATCATTAAGTGCTAACTGTTATCTTCAAAGCTTAGTAATGCAATGTTAATTGCTATGTTAGTCTGGAGAGGGCATTGCCCTATAAAGCTGTTTGTGCCAATGATATGTAACAATGCATATCCAGAGCTCTGTCACAGTTAACGCAGGGATTTAAGGCGATGTTAGTTAGGTCATAGCTAAACATGTCACATGTATGTATATCTTTCATTATTTAGCGCCATCCAGGTACGTAGAGCTAACCTAACAGCTAATGTTGTGCTGGCCTAACTTTTTATTTTTTCAAAATCTTCATTTTTGCGGAGTCCTCCCCTGTTTATTATTTCACTGCATCAGACGTTAACAGAGAAACCTCGGTTGTCTCCATTAGTATGGATGGCAGCAGTCATCCCAGGCAGGCACATTGTTAGCAATTCATATTTCCAGCAACAAATGACAGAATTTTAATAAAGGTTGGATTCACCAAATACAGAAGCAAAAATACTTTGCAGTAATAAAAAGAAACAAGACATTTCTTTTTTTTTTTATGTTGAGTCGAGTGAATTGCTGCTTTTTAATTAATAAATGGGCTCCCATACAATTATGGAAAACTGCATCCCAAAGGACACCATGTGGAATTTAGTAATTGAGGCACATTAACATGGTATGTAAAAAATCACTAATAGGATTAACTAAACAGTGGTAGCAAATAATCCCCTGGGGAAACTGGGGATTATTTAATGAATTACAATAGTGCCGATCGAGACATTCCACTGACTTCACTACCACAGTTTAATGAATAAACCCCAAAGTATCACGCTCATGGGAAGTGTGTAAGATGCAACTCAAAGATTTACTTACATTTTTGTTGGAGCTGCTTGAAATGTAGCTGCTGACCTTTTTTTTCCCTTTCCCTGACTCATATCTTTTAACTTATTTAGGGGGAAAGAATAAGTAGGGCATGCAGCTCCTAACATAAAAGCAGATGCATTCAATTATAAAAAGTGCCATGCAACTCCTCCCCTCCTCCTCCTACTGCTCCAACCACTCACCGGGCTACTCTAAATGCTGACACAGGTTGGGCAAAATATATAGATACTGTAGCCCATCTATACACACCCCCCCTGGAGGGAGATTCTAGCTGCTACCTGGGGCATGATGGTGCAGTGTATACCTGTTAGGTGAAACAGAAGGCCTGAGAACTCTGTGATGGACTATAGGGAGGCATCAGGACAGGCTCTCAGTGATGGTTCTTCGGTCAGCGCAGCGCCTCCAGCCAGTGAGGATTCTGGTGCAGCCAGGATGGTCCGCATGGGCAACTCATGTAGTGTCTCATTCAAGTAGCCACAACAGATGTATTCAACTGGATCTTTATTTCCAGCATACATACAGATATGGCAGGTTCATTCCCTGAAGTAGTACCTCCAGGGCTTGAGGTCCTGCAGGTCCCTTCTCAGCTCCTTTACCACCTGATGGGATAAAGGTTAAGTGCTTCCACGCCACAGGGGGAGAGAAGATAGCTCCTCACTTCTGGGAGATTGTCAGCTTTTGTACCCCAGGGGAGGGGCTTGTAACCCTGCCCCATAACAGGGCAGGTCCGATACTGACAGGCATCACATCATGGGCATGTGAACCAGCCAGTATCCTCCCCATGGATGACACTCTATGGTTGTTGTTAGGCCAGCCCCTAGATACAACAATAGTGTATCCAGGCTGCAACAGCAAGCTCGGCCTCCATGAGAGCGCTTATCCCCACATTTCCTGTGTCTAACAGGACTTACACTGTTATGGCCAAAGAAAAGATGATAGCCAGGGGACTATTCTACACCACTGTACATTGCCCTGTATAGCGAAAGCAGATCAGTTTCAGGGGTGCTGAATTCCAGTACACAAGTCCCCCCAACAGGTCTGGTTTTCAGGATATCCCTGCTTCAGCACAGGTGTCTCAATCAGTCCCTGCTTCAGCACAGGTTGTGCAATCTTCGACTGAGCCTCTGATTGAGCCACCTGTGCTGAAGCAGTGTATAGCCCAGGTCCCCCTGGTCCCCCGTAGCCCCTTACCTCCCGGCACGGTTGTGCTAGGGAGAGGACAGGTGTTGGCAGTGTCACGGAAGTTGCGCTGGCGACCCGGTCGCTGGAGGCTAGCAGTGGCTCCCTTTACAGGGTAACGCCATGTTGAACTTGCGCACGCATGCGCAGTGAGGTAACGCATGTGCAAAGGGGAGCTACAGGGCAGCCATCACCAGATAGGGCTCCTCAGGGACTGCAGCCTCCAGAAGGCTATGGGGCAAGGTGCCACATGCTACACCGCAGCCAATAGGGCCTATAGATACCCTGCACCAGAGAATTGCTACTTTGCGCAAGCTGGAGACCAACCAGTCGGAGCTGGGACGAGAAAGGGATAGGTCTGTGACCCCTGCACTAGGCCAGAGACCCCTTAGGCCCCAGGTAGGCCCCGACTCCCACATAAATTGTGGCTGAGCTAGGGACTTGCCGTTGGATAGGGACATTGCCCGCTTAGCACTACAGTTCAGGGACACAGCCAAGAAGCATCTGTGGACAGGTGATTCAGTGGTCTGGGACCAGACCACCATATTGAGAGACTATCTGCAAATTTGAAACACTCCTCGCGGGAGGACACCCCACGTGGAGGCGGACGTCGTCGCTGACCACCACTGTCGCTGGATCCGTGGATCCTATCCTTCTGGGTGGCTTTACCGGGTGTCGGAGCACCCGGCAGGTACTATAAGTGAACCAACTAGAAACATGTTAGTGGGGCAGCGCTGTCTCACACATTTGAGCGGGACTTGAGCTACTCGTGGACACCGGGGTGGTTGGGTGCCCGAGGGCCCCTCAGAACTTTGTGGGACTATCTCGCTCGTGTGGGGACACAGGGTTGGTGGTTACTGGAGGACAGGGTGACCGGGTGTGTGTGACTGTATATATATATATATATATATATGTTCAGTGTTCTTTTGTATGCAGTAAAACTGTTATACGTTCCAGCGTGTGTTTTATTTTATGGGGTTCCTGTAACGGGGTTATCCCACATAGTAGGATCCTGTACAGGTGGAGGCGCTACCAATTACCGACTCAGATACACCCCAGGCTCCCAGCAGCGGAGGCTGAGGCTTCTTGTGAGCCGCACATAAAGCAGCACATACACCATAGCTGCCATATCTCCCAGGGGGTGGGGGAACATGCGCTACAAGTGATATCAGGAAAACCTGACCTGTTGGGGCGGCTTGAGGACTGGAATTGAGCACCGGTGATGTTTAATGAATCTGAGTGATTTGTGATCAGTCACACATTTTTAGCAGCAGTGATTTAAATGGAATTGCATTTATTGAGAACATTACTTTGAGAACATTACCATGAAAATACAAATTTTTGTGTCTAGAACACCTAGTACTTACTAATTTGGGTCATTGAAAGTTGACATCGCTACAAAAACTGCCTCCTTGTATCTTATTCTCAGTTTTATATTCTATTGCAATAGCAATACAATTCTAGGCTTGCTAAAAAAAAAAAAAAAATGATGGGGAAAGCTGACTGTTTTGTGGTTATACAAAATCTGCCTCTCACATTTTTCTATTCTTTGGCAAACTCTAATTTTAAATGAGCAAATATTTGTAAAACCAGTAATTGTAACCAGTGGTTCCCAGCCACTGATCCAATGTTTTCTTCTTTTTTTTTTAACCATATGCAAAATGTATGCCTGAAACAGAACTACAAAGAAAACCCAGACACATACAGGATGTCTCCGCAGCTTCAATACCATATGTAGCCTAGCCTTCAGCCGCTACTTATTTTCCTTGGCCCTGCCTGTGTAAGTCCTATTAGGTGCAGGCACTGGATGGGTTATATCCTTCTATTAGGCCTTGTGTGCTATTGTAGCCTTGGATACATTTGATATATCCAACGGCGGGCCTAGCAACCGTCAGAATGTGTCAGCCTGAGGGGCGGATACTGGTTGGGTCACATGCTGGATGCGATGACCTGTCAGTCCCAGGACATATTTGAAAACGAGAGGTAACTCTCAATGTATTAATTCCTGGTAAAATATTTTATAAATAAAGTATTCAGACCTGCTCTGTTATAGGACAGGATTACAAGCACAACCCAAGGGTATAAATACTGGCACTTTCCCAAAAGGGGGTGTGCCTCTTTCCTCCCCCTGTGGAGTGAGTATCAGCTACCCTGGGTCTCATTAGGAGGCCTCAGGAGGAACACCATGCAGAAGTATGGTGTATAGCAGGGCAAAGCCAAACGAAAACCAAAATTGATAAAGATGAAAAAATCCAAAGCAAACTCCAAATAAACAGAACAGTTTATTGCAGGCTCAGCTACAATAGGATTAAATGAACACACCTACGCGTTTCAAGCCGGAGCACTTTATCAAGGTGCTACAAGGATGCTCATGGAAGTTGGCAGGTAATGGGCCATAGTGCCCTGATATATATCCAGACAATAGCTTTCAACTGATTTAATATACTGCCTTATGATTGGGTGTTTATTGGTGTGTCTTTATTTGTCAAGTGGACACTACTAGGCACATATCCCTCTCAGGCCACATCAGCATTTACTATATATATATTGGACATCCTCCTAAAACATCTGGACATTTATATACTCCATTAACAAGTTGATCATAGATTTTTGAGCACCACTCCTCACACTATATATCTGCACCATGCAGAAGGCCTGGTATGGGCCTCAAGCCCTATCAGTAATCCCTTCACTAGGGGAAGCAAGGAAAGTGATGTACCTGCTGTAAGATCCTGAACATGCAATAACCACCATGGAAACATCGATTCGAGTGATTCACTGTCTTGAGCTAAAGAAAGGTGTCAGTCTGGGCCATCCTTTTATCCAGAGGATCTACGCTGACTGGAGGCGCTGCAACCAATGAATAAGGTACCATGTAAACCCTGTCCTGTTCTCCCCACACCAACACGGAGCACTCAGTCCTCCTGCTACCTCACAGGTACGCACCACACTGCAGTAAATATGGAGTAGCAGACCAAATCTCACTTAGGGTGGGGGTAAAGGGGCTACACATATATACATTTTACTATAAAGATCATATAAATCCTTACAAAAGGAGTACCGCTACTTTTTATTTGCACACTTCTATTCTCTGAAACATAGGAGGATTTCTTTTAGAAACACTCCCCCCTACGCTGTTCTTAATGTAAAAATATCGTAGAAATGTTACTAAAATATACTCCAATGCTTAATATATTTACTTTTACACGTTCACACCAGATATGTATCTATATCCGTGTGACATACACAGGTAACATTGGTTTTGTTTTACAGTATTACCACTGGTTAAAGAATTTGCCAGTGTTATCTATGGAATTTCTAAGGAGTTTGTCTCCCAAGGATCTTTGTTTTCTTAATTTATAGTCACAATTAGGAGACAACCCAGCTGCTTGAGAGTACTGACAGGAGGAGATTTAGGAAGGACGGGATCTACTCTCCTTGTATAGAAGAAGATAGGAGGACATAAGCAAAAAAAAAAAATCATTGACAAAAGAAGTGTGAGAGGTTTACAGTTGAGGAGGAACAAAAAAAAAATGTGAATGTAAGTGATAAAGAGACCAACAGAGAATACAAAAGATTAAATCGCAATAAACATAAACTGTATTTTTTTTTTTAATAAAAATATGCTTGTTATATTTGTTTTTCTTTGTAATGAGAAAGTTTAGTTACATACATCATTACCGACCTTTCAGCATGTGTACAATAACACAGCGGTGCGCAAACTGGGGTGCGGGCCCCCCAGGGGGGGCGCGAGATTGTCTGTGCGGAGTTTACAGAGGCCCCCCGTGCTTCCCAAAAGCACTTAAATTAAGTCCCGGGGAAGCGGCGAAGGCCTCTGTAAACTGCACTTACCTTGCTTCTGGAGATGTCGCCATGGCAACGCGGCGTCAAATGACGCCGTGAGGTCATGTGATGTCACGTTGCCGCGGCAACGTAACGTCATGACGCCAGAGCCAAGGTAAGAGGGGTTGGGGGCGCGGAGAGAGGGGAACAGCGGCAAGGGGGTGCTGGGAAAAAAGATTGCGCTCCCCTGCAATAACACACAATCAAATCAAATAATCTTTATTGGCATGATGAAAGAACATTTCAGTATTGCCAAAGCATGAATAATAGGGGATGGGGCGCAATGATTACACAGTACATGAATAATAGGGGTTAGGGTATATTTGTTACACAGTATATGAATTATAGGGGGTAGGGTAACTATAATTGTATAACTATAACTGTAACTATACCAATCATACCGCTAAACCATTTGTATATATTTCATAAGTGTATTCCCCATATTTTACACTTCTTGTGTTCTGTGCTTACAGTTTCCTCTCCACATTTGTTATTATTACTGTTGCTATTTCCATGAGGCAGAGCAGGGTGCGCTTTGCTGTAAAACGTAATGCTCCTTCATTTTCTATTGTTTTACTTAGATATTTTTGGCAGGCAATTTCAGCCCCACATATGCCTCTGTTTTAGACACAGATCTGTTAAGTAATTGAATATAAAAGTTTGATTTGATTTTACTAGTAGCTTAGATTGCATATATAGAGGAGAAATCCCAGGCTCAGGGGAGCATGTCCTGCGACAGCTCAAACATTCACCAGATGAGAGGTCTGAGGACACAGGGGTTCGGCCCCCTGACTTTCTGCCGGGCTGACACACATCACTTCACAATGAATTTTTATGTACTGTAGGCGGCACCGTCTTTTTTTTTTTTTTTTTTTCTCTCTCTCTCTCTCTCTCTCTCTCTCTCTCTCTCTCTCTCTCTCTCTCTCTCTCTCTCTCTCTCTCTCTCTCTCTCTCTCTCTCTCTCTCTCTCTCTCTCTCTCTCTCTCTCTCTCTCTCTCTCTCTCTCTCTCTCTCTCTCTCTCTCTCTCTCTCTCTCTCTCTCTCTCTCTCTCTCTCTCTCTCTCTCTCTCTCTCTCTCTCCAATAATAATACTGTAATAAGAATAGCATGTTCTTGTATAGCGCTGCTAGTTTTACGCAGCACTTTACAGAGACATTTTGCAGGCACAGGTCCCTGCCCCATGGAGCTTACAATCTATTTGTTGGTGCCTAAGGCACAGGGAGATAAAGTGACTTGCCCAAGATCACAAGGAGCCGACACCAGGAATTGAACTAGGCGCCCCTGCTTCAAACTCTCAGTGCCAGTCAGTGTCTTTACTCACTGAGCCACTCCCTCTCCTTTCTCTCTGTTTTTTTCTCTCTCTCTCTCTCTTTTCTCTCATTTTTTCTTTCTCTCTCTCTCTCTCTCTTCTCTCTTTCTCTTTCTCTCTCTTTATCTCTCTCTCCTTCTCGCTCTCTCCCTCTCTCTCCTTCGTGACCGGCTGCCTGACATCAGGCAGTAAATGTGTTCAGTTTGCAGGCTGCCGGAGGAGATTGGGTTGCTGGAAGCAGAACAGACGAGCCGTCTTGCTTGAATTTACACTAATCTTCACATGAAGGGGAGGTCTGGTTACGCTTTGCCTGAGGGGGAAGCAGCACTGGGACAAACACAGATCCCCTCTCCCCTGGGGCCACAGATTACCGGGTGAGGGACATGCACTGGGATGGACAGGGAAAGAAGGGGCATGTGTGACTGCAGCGGGGACAATGCCAAAAACTTACTGATCATCTGAGCAGTTGTTTCTGAGGGTTGTGTATTAGCAAGGAAGGGCAGACTTATAGCTCTGCAATGCTGTCTGCACACACATATATATTAATATAACAACCCCTGTGGATTTGCTGGCCAGTGGGAGTGGGATTCTGTATTGACAATACTTGTATAAATGAAAGTGCAGTAGCACACGTGGTGGGAGTACATTGATTAAGCTCATGAGTGTTTGGGAGGGGGTGGGGTTGAGAAGTGAGGTCTAAGCCAGATGGACAGTTCGTTGACCACAAGACTGCAACCCCACGGGGTACATGGGTTCAGGAGCACGCTGGACCATCCTTTAGTGTGGATCTGCTGTAAGTGAATGGGAGGGACTGACTGTGTGCAGTGGACTTTGGACGTAAAGATGATGGGGATGGTGGTCCTGGGTGGATTCTCAGTGCTAAGCCTCATGAGCTATGGATACCTGTCCTGGGACAATCTTAACTTCAGCCTGGAAGAAGAGAAAGCAAGGCACGGTTCTGCCGAGGAGCATCCCCACAGGGAAGTGGGTTCCCAGCCTCATATTATTTTCATACTGGCTGATGATCAGGGATTCAGAGACATAGGGTACCACGGGTCAGAAATCAAAACTCCTACATTGGACAAGTTAGCTTCAGAAGGGGTTAAATTGGAGAACTATTACGTGCAACCGATCTGCTCACCATCCAGAAGCCAGTTTATCACTGGAAAGTAAGTGTATCTGTCTTCTATCTCCCATTACCATTACAAACTTGTAATCCCTGCTGCATAGCAGATGTAACTTTTTCTTCACTCGCATATTTCCACTTCTCTCCACTCTGTGTCTGTTTGTACCGTATCAGTCTTCATCGGCATTTCATTGTATCTTTGCCTGTGACTTGTGTTGTAATCATGTTGGTGTTTGCAGCATATACCAAGTGAGACTAAAACTGTCATTATGTGTCAGACAAAGCTGGGGCATCATCTAATGCAGAATGATGAAGGCATGTGTTTGTCTTTTCGCCTTTTCATTTAGTCTTTAGCAGAACTTTGTCAGCTTTCTTTTCACACATTGTTTCCCAGGGGAGAAAGTTTTGAAAACTCAGCTAGACACATCATGATTCACCACTGG
This sequence comes from Ascaphus truei, assembly GCF_040206685.1. Taxonomy (NCBI): domain Eukaryota; kingdom Metazoa; phylum Chordata; class Amphibia; order Anura; family Ascaphidae; genus Ascaphus; species Ascaphus truei. Next base: position 450,472,535 of record NC_134483.1, read on the forward strand.
ATCCCAGTACTTCTGAAAAAGGAAATACTAACTAGTGCATACAGTATGGTACAGGATGATCTCATTAGCTTTAGGTAACTCTCTGTGCACTAATTACATCCAGGGTATCCCGTTGTGCAGACGTGTCTAGGAATAAGAAAAACTAAAGCATTTGATTTGACTTTGTAAGTCTTTGAAATATAATATCATGTTCTGGGGTAAATAATTTGCAGAACTTAAAAATATATTATTGATATGTGATATTACTAGAACAGAGTTTTTTTAACCATTTTTTTGTTAATGAACCCTATAATTATATTGTGAAATTCTGTGGAACCCCAACCCTCTCTAATAGCATGTTTGAGATTAGATGCATTGTAAGGAACCTCAACCCACTCTAATAGCGCGTCTGAGATCAAATCCATTGTAAGTAACCCCAACCCTCTCTAACAGCGTGTCTGAGATCATATGCATTGTAAGGAATTAGAACCCTCTCTAAAGGCCGTTTTATAGTGGCGGGCGCGCGCTACGCCGTGCGTGTGCGCGGATTTTTAGTTGGCTGACGTTAGTCAGCCTTTCTATAGATGTGCCGCGCGCGCGCACGGCAGGGAGCGGGGAGCCGACAGACAGCGGCGAAGATGAAGAAATTCATCTTTTTGCGCCGCTGCCTGCGCTCAAATGTATGTATTGGTGTGTATGTGTGTATGTATGTATGCGTGTATGCGTGTTTGTATGGATGTGTGTGGGGGGGGGGGTAAATAAATGCACACACAAAAAAAAATTATTCAACTTTTTTTTTAATTTAAAAAATCTTACTTACACTCCCCTTACACTTACACTTACACTCACACAACATATACACACACATACACGCATATACACGCTCATGCACGCACATATACACTTACCTGCCGCTCCCGGCACTATATACAGGAAAAGCATGCGGCACGTGCACACACGTTCGCATAGGAACGCACGACCGCATTCTGTATATAACAGGCCTAATAGTGTCTTGAGATCAGATGCATTGTATATTCTTCTGTATTTGGTACAATTTTTACATGACCTGAAAATTGCAGGGAACCCTTTAGGGATGTCCACAGAACCCAAGGCTGCTAGGAATCCTGGTTGAAAAACACTGATCTAGACAATTTTAACCACTCAATGACCTTTGTGTTGAATGCATTATTTCAAGGGAGAGGAAATTTCAAAAAGTAAAATATGATTTTAAAAAATATAATTTTTTTAAAGCTCAAATTACGAGCAGAACTTAATATTTTCAGTAAGCATAAAAAAAGTTTTGTTTTTTAAAATGCTATTTTATTTTATACGAACATGAACAGTTTTATTTATATTTCATCACTGGTCGAAGTGACTTGAAAAAAGTAGTGATATTGTGTCTTATTTAAAAAATAATAATAATACTGAATAATTTAAAAATCGGTCCAAGTTATTAAGAAAGGTTTATACCTCTTCATGCTATAAAATCAAAAAAGTCTTTATACGACAAATCCCTTATTCTTTACTGAGAAAGTGGACCTGTAACTGTATAAATAAAAATAGTGGTACTGTAGTCTTGTTAAAAAAAAAAAAAAAAAGACTGCACTATGAGCTCCATAGTATCATCATATTTTCACCCCTGTATTTCACTTAGAGAACTTTGCATCCCTCTGTAACTCCCACTGCTTGATATCCAAGTGCATTTTGCCTAGTTGCAAGTTACATGTTTGTGTTTTGTCTACAAAGTTTATTTTCACTGTTTACATATTTTGCAGATTTTGTTTAAGTTGTTGTAGTAATAGAGTATGTCCTTATTGCTACTTAAAACATTGTGACTTATGTCCTTGCTTTTTGGTAGATGGTTGAATAGATCAGGGAGCGCAAACTTTTCCTGCTGCGCCCCCCTGTCTAGCTTGCCGGTAAGGCGCCCCCCCCACCTTACATCCGCGCCAAATGATGCTGCGGGGTCATGTGACGTCATGTCACGTGACCCGCGGCGTCATTTGACGCATGTGATGTCACGTCACATGGCCACGCGGCGTCATTTGATGCTGCGTTGCCATGGCGACGCGTCACACAACCGGCTGAAACAAGGAAAGTGGAGTGTTGCAGGGGCCTCACGCGATCCCCTGGCAATAAATTCCCTGGGGAAGAACGCAGGGCCTCTGCAACCTCCTGTGCCCCCCCCCCCCGCCCCCGCCTCCCCCCCAGAAGAATCTCCTGGACCCCCTCGGGGGCGCCCCCCCAATTTGCGCACAGCTGGAATAGATGACAAAAAACAAGCACAGTTTGCTCAGTCAAACTATGATTGGGAGGTGCTTGGAAGCTCTTGTTATTGACCAAAAGGGGATTGGAAGCTTGCTGCGTACAGAATCATGCCAATAAATTCGAATAATCTGTCTTTATGATGCTCTGTGTCAAGGTTGAACAATGGATCTTGTGTGGCCTGATATTTTGGCGCCTGCTCTGCTATTTGTAAAAATGATGAATACTTAGATTACTAAAATGTAAGTTACATTCTTGTTAGTTCTTCCATTTATTTGTATCACTATCTTTATCCTTAGCTCTTTCCGATTAGCTGCTGATGCAGGACATCTCCAATTATCTCGACTATACAATGAGAGATTTATTTGCTCCAAGCTAATATAACCAACTTCACACTGATGAGACCCAGAAGGGCAAAAAACCTGTCTGTGAGTAGGTTTACAGGTTATGCACTTCTTTAATCCAGGCTGTGCTGAAATGCTGTCTAATGCAGTGAGCATAAGTTTATACGGATCCACGTTAGATGGCCAAGAAGTAAGAGGTGAAACAGTGCTCATTTACATGTTGCATTTCACAGAATCCCTAGCTGCAGTGAAGCATTATATGCTAAGAAATGATTGTGAAAGACAGGGTTGCAGACCTGTCTGAGACATATGAATATGCTCACAAGTGATATTTTTATTTACTGTTTTCATAGTAATTTTCCGTTCATATCATTCAACAGTTTTGTTTATTGTTTCTGAAGAATCTTTATTTTGCATGTTCTTGAAAACTGTCCTGTAACCTTCTTCAGTAATATTTATATCGTGTGATTACACTAATTGGTAAACTGACATAACATGGTACTGCTCAATAATCAAAAAAACTTTAGGAGGAAGTACTATTGGGGTGTGTCCTAAACTAACAGTAAATAGTCCCAAATCACATCCATTTAAATCCCTTCTTTTAAATTTAAATCTGCATAAAAGTCTACAATCCATTTCAATTGACTAGTTATTTATTATAACTAAATGATATCTAATACCATGTATTATTTGTAATCATAACTCTGTGCCCAGGACATACTTGAAAATGAGAGGTAACTCTCAATGTATTACTTCCTGGTAAAACATTGTATAAATAAATAAATAAGAACAATTAAAACTGCAGTTCTTCCATAACATGACTTGTATTGAAAGCGAGCTCAATGTGTTCTTCTTTAAAGCAGATTGCCAACCTTATTTTTATGTTTCTCCTTTTTTGCTTACAATTTTATTTAAAAAGGCCAAAAGCCTGCAGTAGTGTGTTCGCATGGTAACTTCTGCTTTTTATGCTAACTTGCTGCAAACACAAGACAGAACAGAGCTGTTTTCCTCCCAAACCTGGTCCTACTACCTCCTTCTACATTACTGTTGGAAGCACTATCATACACCCAGTAGCACAAGCATGCTGCCTAGAGGTCACACTTGTCTCCTCTCTCACATTCTCCTCTCACTTTCAAAAAGGTAGTTAAAACCTGTCGTTTTTTCCTCCTCAATATTACAAAGATACACCCGTTCCTCTGTTGCTTGACTACTAAAACTCTGACACAGGCCCTCATTCTCTCCCGTCTCGATTACTGTAACCTCCTGCTGTCCGGCCTTCCTGCCTCTCACCTGTCTCCCCTACAATCTATCCTAAACGCTGCTGCCAGAATTACGTTAGTCTTTCCTAAATCTGTCTCAGCGTCTCCCCTGCTGAAATCCCTCTCCTGGTTTCTTATCAAATCCCGTATCACACACTCAATTCTCCTCCTCACTTTTAAAGCTTTACACTCTTCTGCCCCTCCTTACATCTCAGCCCTAATTTCTCGCTATACACCATCCAGACTTTTGCGTTCTGCTCAAGGATGTCATCTCTCTGCCCCTTTTGTGTCTAAAGCCCTCTCCCACCTTAAACTTCTCACTGACTGTCCCACACCTCTGGAATGCCCTTCCCCTCAATATCCAACTAGCACCCTCTCTATCCACCTTTAATACCCATCTTAAAACACACCTCCTTATCAAAGCATATGAGTAGGTCTGTAGATGATATTTTAGGGAGAGTCCCCAGTGGTCACGGTGGCGTGCGTTACAGCGTGCGCACCGCACACAATACACTCACCTCTATCAGACAGGCCCCAGTGTTTAATGTTATGGGCAATCACGAAGCGCGATGGTGTGTCAGCCAGCAGGGAAGACAAGAATTTTGTCTTCCCGTGTGGCGACGCAGTCACGTTGTGTGCGGGGAGCCAATGGCAGCGAAGAGGAGGGGGGGAGCTCCAAGCCGAAGCTCTGATAACCGAGCGATATCAATGCCAGAAGAATGCTATCAGTGTTGGTACAAGACAGACTTTTGATGAGTCACTGCAATGCAAACAAAGATGGCAGAAATACTGTACTGTATGGGGATGAAGTGCTTACGGTGCCACAGCAACTGAGACAGCTTCGTTCTTCTACGCCCCCCCCCCCATTTTGGCCACACCCCTGTGCCTCCTATCGCTCACTACAGACCGCAGATCGCAGCTTAATGCTGTGCACGCGCTACAAGAACTCCAACTCTGGAGCCGTAGCCTTACGCTTCATGCATCAACCAAGTCCCCTTGCAGACGCACTTACCAGAACACCTTCCTACTGTCTCTGAATGTTCTATGTTCTTCCTACTTACCAATTAGATTGTAAGTTCTTCGGGACAGGGACTCCTTTTCCTAAGTGTCCCTTTTATGTCTGAAGCACTTCTTCCCATTATGTGTTATTTGTGTTACCTGTTATTTATATGATTGTCATGTGTATTACTGCTGTGAAGCGCTATGTACATTAAAGGTGCTTTATAAATAAAGGTATAAATACATAAGCCAAACACAGCACTAATTTGATGCATCTGTAGTAATCTTTCTTCAACCAATTTGATTGCTGTATCAAGGACTGCAAAATAAAAGTTCACTTTGAAACTTTCCCTGGAGCTCTTAATCCTGAAGGCTCATCGTCCGCTTCATATGTGAACTGCTTCTTCTTTCTCCTAGTATGGACCAGATCTGGTTCAAAATGTGTAGGTATCTCCAGCTCTTCAGAAAGCTCACATGCATCTGCCAGTGTTTTCTCAAACCCTTTGTCACTCCTGCAGTCTACAAGAAACTTCTTGGCTGCTCTCATTTGCTTAATGGCATTGTGTATGTCAAATACTTTCGCCTGAAGTCGTTTGCTAGTCATTTTGCTCTCAAAGAGGATGTCATACCACACAACAAGTGAAACCACAAACTTGAAACTAGAAATGCCTCTTGAGAAAGCGCCATAGTGGGCGTGAAACGCGTGGGAGAGTACTTTGTACTGTTTTTTTTTTTGTTTTTTATGTAGTTTAATAAATTAGTTTTTAACCTCTTTGCTGGTGAGTTCTATATAATTTTTCACGGAGCGGATAGATATCGATCTTTACCTGTTTCCTAAGCAGGGAGGGAAGCAGGCAGGGGGGCGCGAGTCGAAAAGATTGCGCAACGCTGTCCTGGCTGATAGCGAAGAAATTTCAAGGCATGAATTCAACCCATCTCAATGGTTTCAGTGTAAGTTTAGGCACATGGTATAGTAGAACGTCCCAACGACGTGTTGAAGCAGAGGAATGCACATAAACACATTATACTGTGTTAAAGAAAGCTGTTGCCTTGAAGCAACACTTGGCAGCAACATTAACAATCAAATTCAAAGAATGTGAACTGCAAGGAACAAACAAAGCTCGTCGATTAACATCCAAACTTTTTAGTTGCCCACCATTTTGTTTCCTCTTCTTGTTGATTCCAGTATCATAGCCTTGACCCCCTATGTTTTCAACAGACAATCCACCATACCAGCATCAGTTATCTCCTTTAGTGGCACAAATCCCAAGAAATGTTCCTTTGTGCATACAGCCTCACAATTACCAGTATCCGAAGCCATGTCCACAAAGCAAAGGATCATGGTCATTTGTTCAGCATGGCCTACATCTGATCTACAATCTAGAATGATTGAAAAATACTTGGCAGCATGCGCAGATTTTAGGATTTCTTCTTTGATGGGGTTGGATAAAAGCAGAATCAGTTGATTCTGTGTATCTTTCCCAGGGTAGTGTACATGTGTCTCATTGTATCTTATCTTACGAAGATGCTCATCCATAAGTGGGTCAAACAAAGCTTGATATTGTACAAATTTAAGGAAGTTCCCATTACCAGAAGTGTGCAGTTTTTCGTGTGTTCACCGGAAGGCCAGATTTTGCATACCAAGAACTGTAACTAAAGAAATCAGCCGTTCTAAGATTTGCTGCCAATACTTCTCTTCTGGTTTAATGACGCGTACATGCTTTTCATCAATTGTTTTGTTGTTTTTCAATCACAGTTCAAGTCCCTTCCTCTCCAAATGTTCACTGCTTCTCTTGTGCGTTGCTATACTTGCAGACATGTTTATCCAATCTTTTGAACCTTTATTAGAAAGAGCTGACACACCAATTGTGTTACTGGTAAACAGCTAGTAACAGAAACAAAATATAGAGTCCTTTGATATGGAACAATGTAGCCACTGATCACCCGGCTCGCTCCATCAGCATGAGGAGTGGCTACAAACTAATGCTGATGGAGCGAGCGGTCTGGATCCTCTACACCCTACTCCAGCAGCATCCACCTCTCCTGGTTCTGACTCTCAATTTGCTTTTAATATTGTAAGTCACTTACTGTTTTTGTACACATTGTTGCTGCATTTCTTTGTTAGTCATTGTCAGGACATTAATTTATTATACTAGTTCTCAGTGCGTTGTCTGTTTTTTCTTGTCTTTCTGATATATATTTTCCTAAATTTAAGATTAGTGACTGGTAATAGTCTAAAGTACATAATTGAGAAATATATATATATATATTTTTTTTAAATATATATATATATATATATATATATATATATATATATATATATATATATATATACTGTATATACTGTATGGGAGAGATGAGGGTTCGCGATGGTAAGGGGAAACAGCACAGACTTTTGGTGATCCTCATGTTCTTCTCATGGTGTGGTGCTACGCCGCCAGTCATAGCAGGCTCCTGGGTTACTGGACAGTCCCCACCATGACAGTCTTCAATCATACCCCTATCTAATAGACTGTAGGCTCAGGCAGGGGTATATAAAACAGGATCCATTTATTAGCATCCACTGCAAGTGTCATTACAGCGGATACTTTCTCTGGCTTCACTGGCTTCCAGTCTTGGGGTGGCCCTAGGCCCCTTAAGGGCTGACAGCAAATCTCAATCCCAAACGGGAGAGATTTGGACTGCATGTCTCTACCCCAAGAGGAGGAGGCCTGGACTAACTATCATTTAGAATGCTTCCTCCCTAAGGCACAGAGGGGGAGGGCACAACGTCTGCACCATGATTGGCTGCATACAGACCCAGTTCAACTCCACCCCGTCACACAAAGAGGCAGCATGAAGGGGGGGGGGGTCGCAGCATGAAGGGGGGGGGACCCCACAGTATCCTGCCACTGCCTGTAGCTACTAGGACTTACGTGACAGAGGGCAGAAAGTATAACCTGGACCAGCTATGACTACACTCTCCCCTAGGTGAAATTCCCATGTCCTCACTGAGACCAAATTTGGATGCCATCCGTCAACCGGTTGCTTGAAATACAATAACAGGTTACACATCAGTTGGCATAGACATTAACCATCATCAGAGTATAGCAAACAGTAATATATTATCATTCACTGATTATAGTGATGAAACAACAATATAACCAATTCTTCCAACATGAAGAATAATAAGATCCTTATTCGTAAAACTTGGGATCAGGTTTCTTACGCACCCGCCCATCAAAATCCTTGGTCCATATAAAATTATTTTAGGAGGACCAGGCCTCTGGCGGAGTTCTACCCGATCCTTAAAGATTCCCTAAGGATTCTCTCTCTTGTTTTCTCAACTCCCAGATGTCCTCCCAGTATGTGGCTATGTGCAAGGTTTAGTACAATGTTACGGAAAGCCTGAGGAATCAGTAACTGCTTAGTGATGGCTGAGTCCTTTTTTCCTACTCTATAAATTAGGTCATTTATCACTTCAAAGTAGGGATTAGGGTAATACATTTTCTGGCTGCGTAGCAACCCCATTCACCACCTGGACATTATCTCTTGCAGCGACTAGAGTAGGATCTTCCCATCGGGCGCTCTTAAAATTAACAGGACTGACTCCCAAGTCCAGCAAATCATCCTCCTTCTCTGTACTAGTACCAGGCTCTTCACTGCTATCAACTGTGATTTTCCTTACTAACACCGCCAAAGGGCAGTAATTTTTTATGTTTCTCTTTCCCATTACAACCCTGGTCACTCTCCAAATAAACCTCAGAAAACAGAAAGACATGTTCCTCACTAGTTTGACCCTGGTCTAATGAGCCTTGGGCTGCCATCTCTGTTAAGGACCATAACTCTAGAAAGTTGGGGAAATCTTTACCGAGCACCACATCATGGGCTAATTTGGGTAATACGCCCACCCGTTAATTTAGGGTACCACACTGGGTTCCAATATTTACCTCAGCTGTGGGATATTCCCTTTTATCACCAGGAATGCAAATAATTTCCATTTTCTGTATATTATCTATTTTTTAACGTTCAGTATTACAGGCTTTGCTACTAAGGTGGCCATACTTCCTGAATCAAGCAGTGCTCTAGACATTTTCCCATTCACCATCACATAGCACAAATGAAAATTATTACCACCATCATTATTAGTAGGTTGAAATTAGAAATTCAGCGCTCGTGCTGCAGATGTGTAGTTTGCTGGAAGCACTAATCCCCTTGCAGCATAGATGTGGAGCGTCTCCCCAACTAACTCCTAAAGCAAGGTGTCCCCTGGAACAGGGGACACCTTGTAAAAACAAGAAAAGAATGCACACAATGCGCACCAGGGATTAGAATAAATAAAATATATATTTATTAAAACAAAAAGGAAAAGGAGTATCGACTGAGGGGATCCAACCCCACCTCAGTATACATCAGAATAAACAATGCAGAATTACCCACACAAAATCATAAATAGATCTATCTATTTAGACAAGATCTAAACACTGTACATTCCAAATAAATAAATAAAAAGACATAAATGCTCAAAATCGTGGATGAAATTAACCCAGATGAATGCTAGTAGCAAGGCTGAACATATGCCTAAATCTGAAAGGGGGAGGCGGAAACTTACACTGACATGCCGAATGGGTCCCGCTGGTGAGCGTACGAGGGCCCGGACCACGCCACCGCAGAGATGTTACCACCCCTCCTGACGAAGCACGTAGTGCGAAACGCGTAGAGGTTACGACAGGTCACTCTGCGCGTATGCTGTTACGCTGAGGCGGCGCTTGCAGGAAGGTCATGCGGTGGTAACATCTCTGTGTGCTCAAATGCCAGGAGGTACGCCTCAACGTCATCTGTTGCAGTCATCTTTTGAAGGTAATGACTGGCCCGAATCGTCTTGGGTCCTTGGTGTCTCCCATCAGGGTCCTCGCTCAGCCTCTCAGCTACAGCCTGGATCTCCTGTCGCAGCTCATGGATGGCACTGTGCTGTTCCTCACGGTTCACTCTGAGTGCCTCTGCGTGTATCTCGTTTGTCTCTTGCTGTGCAGCAGCAGCTTGCTGTTGGATGGCGTTAGTCTCTTGCTGTGCAGCGATAGCTTGCTGTTGGGTAGCGCTCACTTGTTGTTGGGTAGAGTTCATCTGCTGCTGTGTAAAGTTAATTTCTTGTTGTGCAGCAATAGCCTGTTGGTGTATCTGCTGTTGTACAGTGTTAGTCTGCTGCTGTGTAGATGCTATCTGGAGCAATGCCTTGACAATTTCCTCCATTGCGAGTTTGAAGTACTTTTATATCTTCAGACATATGTGACAAAATACCCTTTTTTGCTGAAGGGTTCTTGTCTAGGAACCTTAAAACCCACTGTCTTTTAGGGTAAAGCACAGTCATAGGATCATCCAGCTCTGGTTTAAGTGCTTTCTTTTTCTTTGTCACTCCAGCAGACAAAATCAAGACAAACAAAAGAATCAAAATAAATCCTAGCTCTATCTGAGCATTAACTGACAGCAATTCTATAGCTATCTTTGGATGGTTTTCCCACGTACCAAACAATATAACAGAGATATCACAAACCAAACGTGTTGCAGGCCAGTGCCTGTCTGCAGCATCCAGCTCTATTAGCCGGAATAGGGGAGAGGGAAGAACTGATCCATCCTGGCCTTTTTGAAGTGAAACTTCTTTAGTGGCACCTATTCTGATGGGGTAAAACGGGAGAGATGGAGGACGAAATGTGAAACGGAAGTGATGTCACGGTCCCCCCTACCCCCCCCCCCACATGCCTGCTGTGACATGCGGTGGCGGCGGCGATAGCCGCCGTCGCTGCTCCTAACGGCCGCGGCTCCTTCCACACACCCGCTGTGACATGCGGCGGCGGCGACAGCCGCAGGCGCCGCTCCTAACGGTCGCCGTTAACCCCATACGTCAAACACGTCACACTGCCATGGGTATACCAAGATGGCTGACGCAGAGCTTCCAGTGCTGCGGGTGTGGGTGTAGAGAGGAGGAGCTGCTGCTCAGCCTCTCTCCTCCCTCTTCTCTACCTCTGCTTCCCCTTCCTTGTGTCCTGCTGACTGAGCGCCGCAGGGGCCGGAGGAGGAGAGGAGCCCCGAGACCATAGAGGGTAACCGAGACGATATCGCCGCCGGTGCCACTCCTAATGGCCGCCAATTCCCCCCACACGCCCGCTGCGCTGTCAGCATATGCCAGCGACGTGCCCTGTCGCCTCTCATGGCTCCTGCTCCAGTAACGCGGGAAGCAGGGGGATGAGGGGGGTTTGAGCATGCCGCTTCCCACGCAGCACTGCCGGAGAGGGGGCCCTCTTAAGCACAGGGGGGGAGGGGAGAGAGAGAGAGTCAGGAGACTCAGACAGAGCCCCCGCGGGTCCGCAGCATGGGGGGGGGGAGAGAGAGAGTCAGGACACTCAGACAGAGCCCCCGCGGGTCTGAAGCACAGGGTGGGGGGAGGGGAATCAGGAGAGAGGGGGCAGGACACAGAAAGAGAGACACACATACACTGACAGACACATACATAGACTGACACATACACATATATACATACACACATTGACTGACACACATACACACACACACTGACTGACACACACACATACACACACACACTGTCTGACACACATACACACACACTGACTGACACACATACACACTGACTTACACATACACACACACACTGACTGACACATATATACACACACTGACTGACACACATACACACACACACTGACTGACACACATACACACACACACACTGACTGACACACATACACACACACACTGATTGACACACATACACACACACACACTGACTGACACACATACATACACACACACTGACTGACATACACACACATACACTGACTGACACACACACACATACACACACACACACACACTGACTGACACACATACACACACACACACACACACTGATTGACACACATACACACACACACACACACTGACTGACACACATACACACACACACACACACACACACTGACTCACATTCACACACACACTGACTGACACACATACATACATACACACACTGACTGACATACACACACACATACACACACTGACTGACACACATACACACACACACTGACTGACACACATACACACACTCACTGACTGACACACATACACACACACACTGACTGACACACATACACACATACACATACACACACACACTGACTGACACACACACACACACACACACACACACACACACACACACTGACTGACACACATACACACACACACTGACTGACACACATACACACATACACACACACGGACTGACACACATACACACACTCACTGATTGACACACATACACACACACACTGACTGACACACATACACACATACACACACTGACTGACACACACACACACACACACACACACACACACACACACACACACACATACACACACACACACTGACTGACACACATACACACACACACACTGACTGACACACATACACACACACTGACTGACACACATACACACACACTGACTGACACACATACACATACACACACACTGACTGACATACACACACACATACACACACTAACTGACACACATACACACACACTGACTGACACACATACACACACACTGACTGACACACATACACACACACTGACTGACACACATACACACACACACACACACACACACACACTGACTGACACATACACACACACACACACTGACTGACTGACAAACACACACACACACACACACACACACACACACACACACACACACACACACACACACACTGACTGACACACATACACAAACACACTGACTGACACACATACACACACACACACACACACACACACACTGACACACATACACACACACACACACTGACTGACACACATACACACACTGACTGACACACACACACACACACACACACTGACTGACACACATACACACACACTGACTGACACACATACACACACACTGACTGACACACGCACACTGACTGACACACGCACGCACACTGAATGACACACGCACACTGACTGACACACGCACGCACACTGACTTACAAACATACACACTCACACTGACTGACACACACACACACACACATACGCACGCACACTGACTGACACACGCACACACTGACACACATACACACATACACACACACACTGACTGACACACATGCACACACTCACTGACTGACACACATACATACACACACACACACTGACTGACACACATACACACACACACACACATAAGGAATTCACGCTTATTGCAAATACAGGGGATGTGTGCCAAGCACGCATGTTCTAAGTCCAAATTTATTCGCGTTTTGTCAATGAAATTGTATTTTGATTTTTAAATAAAACATCACAAATACAATTTCTGTGACAAAAGTCAAAGAAGTTTCACTTACTTGTGAAACAAGTGCACAGCACACACAGCTTTTTTTTACACTCTGTTAATAGAGGCCAGGCGATCTGCACCTGGCTTCATTTGCAAAACCTTTCCTGGGGCCTTTAACTCTTAGTAGGGATAGGTATCATTTGCAAATGCAGGGCTTATGTATCTCCCATCCACAACTTCACCACCTTTCCTCTAACAATATATATATAAATGCCCCAAGCAGTCCACTTTATACCCAAAAAGTAATGGGCATGGATACATAATTTCTCTATGCCTGCCCATATCGGGCATCCTATTTTATTTCTACATAATTACCAATTATGTTTTGCACACTAGACATGACAAAGAAATATATAATTTCTGGCACCCTCATCCCCCAAAACCCCACAACTGTTTTCCCTCCTCCGCCTAACTGCTCAAAGGACTTTACAGATAAGAGGGGCCCATCTACGAAGAGATAACACAAATAGAGTCAACTTTTATAATGGTGAAACTAAGTTCAGAGAAGAAAAAACTTCTTCCATATGTCTACTCTACTGCTTCACTGCTACCGATAATACACTGTAACACAAAGCATGGCTTTTCCTATAGTTATTTATACAGTATATGTTAATAATATTAAAATATTATACTTCCACTCTCATTTACCTCGCATATAAAGACTTTCAAGCTGCAACTCACATAATGATCCAACAAAGCATCCATGAAGACCAATGAGCTTTCAAAACAAGTCAGGGATAACGTGCATAAAGAGGCACAGTGTAGGAGAAGGGTACAAGAAAATGTCGAAGGTGTAGATTATACTGTACTTCTCAGCACAGTGAAGTCATTAAGAAGTAGAAGATGCATAATACCAACCAGACACTACACTGATCAGTGTTCCCTCCCAAACTGAGTGTTAGGAATGTGAGCACACAGCGACACAGGCGGAGCTCACGGCTCTCTCCTTACACTGCTCAGACCCTTCCGCTACAACCACGCAAGCCCCCTTTAGCTGCATCACTTACCCCTCGGCATGGTAGGACGCTCCACGAGGTACTTCCTCCACGCTCTACGCCGCAGCCGTCGGCGCTTAATCTCTGCTCCGCGCGCACCCCACGTTGCTTCCTCTCATGCACATGTCGGATTTACAGCGCACCCACAACAGCCCCTGAACTTATCTCCGCTCAGGCTCCTCCCCAAAACACCGCACGGTTACAATCTGGCTCTTGCTGAGTGTCACCTGGGCTCTTGGAACAGCAGCCAATGCGCTGAAGCTCCCTGGGTTCCTCCAGGCACGCCCCCCTGTTCCAGCTTTATATACCCTCTCTGTTCTGTGCTTCCTCGCTCGTCAAAGTTTTTGTATGGGTGATTCACAGTGCTTGTTCTTTGATTCTCTCGGTTTTGGCGCGGCTTGGCAGACTTCCCCTTTGGCTCTCGACTTTGGATTGTTCCTGTTTACATACCTTCTGGCTCCCTTCTACCATGGCTCTCACCTCGATCCTTCCGCACTTCTCCTACCCCTGATCTCGGCAACGGCAACGACCATTCTTCTGGAAAAACCGGTACCGGCAAGTATTCACGCAATACTCCCCATCTGGCCTGGCACCATCTAATACCACAACCCGGATACGTCCCTCGCTCTGGCGGTATGTGTATTCATACCTGCCACCTCAGTTCTAGGGACAGGTCTGGTCTGCGGGCTACTCTGGCGTAACACTGAGCAGCCGAGCAATCAGGAAACTGGTTCAGGATGTCACTCTGAAGCTAACAATGACCTTGAGAGATCTGCAAAGTTCTGTGTCTGAGATGGGAATCAGTGTTTATACATCAATACAAATGGTCCGTGTCAACCTTTTTTGCCTAGGCAGCCCCCACTTCAAGTCTAAAGTGTATTATATTTATGTTTGTCACTTATAGTGTCACTATTTTATATTTATCGCATTAGCGCTGATTTCACTGCTCTTCTCTTTTATCTGTTTATACATCAAGGCAAGAAAGCATATAGATGATACTGCAGGCATGTGCATAGGAGCAGTGTTTGCTCTCTGTATGCACTATACAAGACATTGAGATAGATAGACGTGGAAAATGGTTTTGTTGTCAGACGAGACAAAAACTGAACTTTTTGGACTAAATTTCAAGCGTTACTTCTGGCTAAAGCCCAACACTGCACATTACCCAGTCAATACCTTAAGCATGGTAGTGGCAACATCATGTTATGGGGATGCTTCTCTTCAGCAGGGACTGGGAAGCATGTTAGGATAGAGGGGTGAATGGATGGTGCAAAGTACAGGCGAATCCTTGAGGAAAACCTGTTTGAGTCAGCCAAGACTCTGAAACTGGGGAGGAAATTCACACTTCTGTAGGACAATGAACCGAAACACAAAGCCAAAGCCACACTGGAGCAGTGGAACAAGAAGAGAATTAATATATACAAAAACGAACAGCACTTCCCTATCGACGAGGAAGAGTATCTCTACCGGGCGAGACAGGTGGAGAAGAGCCCACAGCCTCCTGCCGTGCAGAGAGAAGCCCCAGCTCGATCACATTCATCCCCGAGGCTGCGGAGGTTCTGGAACAGCCTAGAAGCTCTGCGACTCCAGATAACGCTTGTGCTGTTCATACGCTGCCAGTGGAGGAACCGAGGGATGTCCCCTACCTTGCTGTGGGTGAGCCGCCTCGTTCCTATTTTGTTGCAGCCTACATGAATGAGGCGCCGGGTTTGGCCTTGTTTGGTGTGCAGCGGGGTGACAAACTTCTGGTTTCATCGGATGTGAAGTCATCGCCGCCGCAGGAGTTGTGCCTGTCTGGTGGTCTCGCGAGACTGTCAATGGCTGATGACTTCACCAAAATGGCATCTGCAGAGCTGGTTGCACCACCGCTGATGCCAGCTGCGGTAGTGTGGACCCACATCCGCTAGATGCTGCCTGCCATGTGAAGCATGGCACAGGAAAGGATCATCGGATCTCTATGTTGGCACTGTCCCCTGCAGGTATGGGAAGGGGTCATCGTGCCGCTGAACCCCTGCTGTTGTCACCGATCAAAGGCCCCTTTCCACTGGACAGATAATGGACTTGCTAAGGCCCCAGCCACAGGCCCTAGCAGTTAATGTCCCATTTGATGCTACCCCTGTACTGGACATTGTGGACTTTGCCCAAGCCCATTCTGCCCCTGTCACTGCTCCATCCTCGACCAGTAGTTCCCAGAGGGTGAAGTACATAGACCCTGCTGTTGCACCGTTTGGACTAACCACGTTCCCTGATACAAATGTGGGGAATTTGTCATGTGGGGGGGGGGAAATCTGGGGAGCCTGAGGGAGAAATTCCAGTGTCTAGCTGTGTTAAGAGACCTGGGAGCAGAGGGTCATACCATTCTTTTAGGGGGTCCTTGGGAACTCATTCCCAAGTGTCAAATGTATCTGTGTCATCCTCACTGTCTGTTCCATCCAGTGCATTTTCACCTATGCGTGCCAGACCTGCTAGTGTGGAGTCTGGGTCATTATCTCAGGAAATCCGTAAATGGTGGGACCCCATACTGTATTTCAAGGTTATGCTCCTGAGTTAAAGTACACCAGGTTTGTGCTAGTTAGTGGCCCAATAGTTGAGGTAGATAGGTGGGAAGAATGTGCCTTTTCTCCAGAAGAGTCAGCGGGAGCTCTCCTTAAGAGAGAAGGAGAAATTAATTTGGGTGTACGCATACCTAAGGGCCCTTATATTTTGTACCAACAGGTGGACCATAAGGATCCAGGATTCTGGGTACTGCCTGGCCATGAGCTGGTCGGGAGGTTCTGAAGTTAAGCAGGTCTGACAGAGCCATAAGAAATAGGTACTGTCAGTCCCACGGTTATAACTTCCCCTATGTCCCGGAGCCTATAATGCAGGAGATAGAGGATCACCGTCATGAGTGGCTAAAACTAGCGGTCACGGATTATCTCCAAGCTAAGACCAGTTATGTGGAATTCGTAACTGAATCCAATATTTGTTAAATTATGAGGGAATGGCTCATATGGATGTGTGGAATATATATGGGCAGAGTGGAAGTTCGCCAATAAGCCCCTAAGGTATACTCTGTTTGGGTGGAGGATTTTGAGGGACGGACTTTTAAGAATCCGGATCCTAGGTATTATAAAAAGTATTATAAATAGTTTCCGATAAGTAATTCCTCATACTCTTTATGTTGAAAGAGTAGTACTAGTTATGATCGCTGTAGTCAGTGGAGGATTTGGGTCTCTGGGGATTGTGACTGTATTATGGTTACGTGTACCATCATGATGTGTAACCTGTATTGTTATTTTGCAGGTTCCAGACTGACAGATGGTGTACCAAATTTGGCCCCAAGCGAGGGCGTTGGGAATTTCACCCAGGGGAGAGTGTAACAGAGTATATCTATTCTGCCTTTCTTTCCCCGCCGTGTTATGTAAATCCTGTTATCTGCAGGCAGTAATAGGTTAAATCTATGGGTTTGTGCCCCACCCTTGTTCCTCTATGATGAACAAGAGTAAGGTGGTGACTCATGGCCCGTGTAAGCCTATCAGGAATAGGTATAGACCATGAGCCCGCCCCTCCTGTCTTAATTAGGTGAATGCCAAATTTAGTATTGAGTCCTGCTTGAGCTCTTGAAGAGAGAGGAAGCAGAGAGCTGTGAGTCTCTCCTATGGCAGGATGAGCGTGCTCACCCCCAGCCTCTGAGTTGGGGGAACAACAGATTCAGCCTGATGCCCTATACTACCAGGGGCAAAGCACCATCAAGAGGAAGGGAACCTCTGAGACCATGCACTGCAGTGAGGAAGAACACCCAATAAAGATCCCATGCTAATATACCTCAGTCTGAGTATCAGTCCTTGGGCTGAGGGGGAAAGGGTGCAGTAGTGTGGGCTGATTTCTGGATATCCTGGAACCTACTACGGCTGGAGGCGCTGAACACCAAAGAGAAAGAACCAGAGAAAGAAGCTAAGCCTATCCTGATCTTCACACTACCGCAGATCAGCCCAGCTCTCCTGACCCTAACAGATATCGCACCACACACCCAGGTAGCATAGGCTGTGTAATCTCCCAGCGGGAGGGAGGGGAAACAGTGCTACATTTCGATTCAACAAAATATAACATTATTGGTAGGGGGTGAATACTTCTGCAAATCACTGTGTTTAAATATATATATTTAAAAAAAGCAAAAGAGTTCCTTGACATACTGTACTGTCACACAAATCTACTGGCTTTGTTTCTGCCTTATACCTGCTTGACTGATTTAGAACAAGCCTCTCTGTTGGGTGCTTTTGTTACATCTCTGTTCTCCTTAGAATGAACTGTTACATTCTGGTTCGAAATATAACTAATGAAAGTAAGGTGTTAATGCTGTAAAAATCTGATTAGTATCTTTCAGGCCTCCAAATGAAAATGAAAATCCCTTTTTTGGACAATGAGCGGGTTTGTTGAATACAGTCCATTGTGGTAATATCTGGACACCTGTCAATATGTAGTAAAGGAATCTGTCAGACACTGTGCTTTTACTCTGTAAAGCAAGAGTTGGACGTTTATCCAATACTCAGAATAAGCACAATTGTCTAAAAATGAAACGAGAACTACATTAAAACATATACACTGTCATCTTCAAATGAGCTACCCCTTACTCTGTTTTACAATATAATATTTTCTTGCTTTGGCTTTTTTAATGAATTGTCTTGAATTCTGTAGTAATTATATGCTGTGGCCCCCCGGGGATATCTTTTCACAAATTGGTAGCGTTTTAAATTGACTTGATGATTCATGCATGACTCCATATCCAAAAAACAATGTGACAATAAATTGCTTTCTCGGCATACCGAATGCTTTACGCTGCGCTCATAGTGCCGGCGACGCGACGTCGCGGCAAAACAAATGTATTGCCGTTGTCACGGGCGCTTATAATAGAAGCGGCACGACGGCGCGACGGAGCAACGGCTTGGTTGCGATCGCGTCAAGTTAATTTGCTTTTTCCAGCGACCGCAGCGTGACGTCACTGTCGCCGGCACTATAAGCGCAGCCTTAGATTGAGTGTACTACCAAAGCCAAGTAACGTTGAGCTGTTGAGGTACTCAGGCTATGCGCCAGACTTCTGCTTTATCCTGTTAGCAAAGCATCTCGGAAATGTCACTCTTTCGCGTCTCTTTTTCTGTCATTTGCATCTTTTTTACAGTTTCTATTTCCCTTTTTTTTTTAGTTCACTGCATAAAATACCAAGAAATGTAAACATGTTTATAGTGAGAATGTGCAGTAAAAGCTGGGTAGGTCTAGTCCTAAATCCCTAGAGGTCACATCTTTTTTCTTTGTTTTTTCATAGCTTGTTCCTGATTACAACACTTATTGGGAGCATGTGCTATGACAGCATGTGTGTGCAATGCCACAGTGCATGTGTATGATCAGTGGTCAAAGTGGCTACAAGAAAATAGTGGCCCTGACCCTTACATCAAGAAATTCTAAACCTGTTAGATTACAGTATGTGACATGGGCCCCTTTTTTAATATATTATACTTGTGCTATAGAAGCAGAGATGGAGACAGGATTATTGTCAGGCTTCTTTTATTGTAAAAGAATGTAAAGTCAAAAGGTAAATCATGTTGCGTCAATAAAGTCAATCTGTTTAGCATGCCATGCCAGTCAATTAAACACCTCATTAGTTCAATTTGGTCTTTTGTGTATCTGCACCTTCTCTACTCCTGCACATGACGATTGGGAATATTGAACAATTTATCCTTGATTTCAGACAAAACATGACTGTAAATATGTTGTTTCAGTTACCTCAGTTTTTCAATTATATCTGTTTTCAATGTGGCAAAAACAGAACCGTTTATTGAACTTTAAAAATAGAGCAGAGAGTCAACATGGTGCCACTTGGTGATTACATTAATGATACAGGAGGATCCAGGTATCAGTAACAAACAGGTTTCTCACGATCCAGGGGGAGCATAGGGGGGAAAAAACACAAGAAAAAGTTTTAAGTGTAGATGTACAGAATAGCTGGGAATAATCCCTAGTGAACCTTGGCTCCTATGTACAGCCTACGCACAGGAAAAAAGAGGTTTTCAGGCAGTGGTGATCAATAGTGGGTAGTGGAATGGATGAATGTAGACTGGCTCCTGCACTTTGTGTTTAAGTCCCAAGCAAAGACAAAAAGAGAGTACGGACATAGCACAGATCAGGTGATAAAATACAATTTATATGATCCTTAAAAATGCACACTTACAGTGTCGCTATATAAAATAAGCATATAAGCTATAAAAGCTTTCAGTGACAACCGGGAGAATAGCTCATGCCACCTTCTCACCGCACCACCTCCGTCGGAAGCTCCGGCTGGACTTCACAGCTACTCGCGGGAGACGCCGCTCCGTGTCTGGTCGCCAGGTGAAGACGTCACTTCCGGCTTGGTTACTGCAGTGAGTGTAGGGACGCCTTCCTTCGCAGTCATGCCACTATCTGGGTGGTATCACTCTACGCGTTTCGCGTGTAATTTTTAACAATAACATTCACTTGTAAGCTAAGCAATATAAATACATATTAAAATGCTTGCCATTTCTTGAAGTACTGTATACTCATTTTTTAGTCTTTAAAATGTATCCAAAATTACATTATAATACTCTTGTGGCCCTTCTACTCTGATTTATTTATTTTTTCTTCTGGATCTGGCCCCTTTGGAAAACTAGTTCAGCCCTTTTATACATGGATACTTCTAACATTTTTGAGACTGATGCTAAAAAATTTGTCTCAAATGAAAACAGTATAATAAATTAAAGTCCTTTCAAAACACTCTCCGGTTGTTGTTACCAAATCGCCCCTTTCATAGGAATAAATCACATCACCAGAAGGGACAGTTGAACAACAGAGAGATTCAGAACACTGAACATGATTGGGAAGGGGCCCCAAACACTCCCACACTAATACCCAGAATAACAACAAAGAGGCAAAATCTGGAATCAACAAGGCCACAGCTTTTATTTAGTTATATTTTATTATTAAACCTCATGTCTAGATCCCAGCCAGCAATGCTGTTGCTTGTACATTACCTTGCATAGTGGAGTTAACTTGACCTCAAGAGAGAACGCTGCACTGACAACTTGCCCTAAAAGGTCATATAACCACAATAACAACTGTTCACCAAATGTAGACCAGTATGGCACCTTAAACTGCCAATCGGCCAGCCATTAAATAACCTTAAATTGGCCAGGACTCAGCTGCCATTATGGAACATGCTGCCTTTAAACCCCTTTGACGTTTAATATTAAAAATATCATTGCCAATATTAGATAAATTAATATATAAAGATAAAAAATGAGAGAAGTGCACACCTCATAGTGTAGTATTATTAGCTTTACTAGGCTCAAAGAGTAAAAATGGACTTACAAAATATCTGTGCATAAAGAGCAGAAATGATGTAAGGGTCTCTGTAATCCAGGAACAGTTTGGGCAGGGATTCACTCACTCCTGTTCGAGCGTCCGCCTGACTGGTCCGTCCGGTAGCACAACTCTGTTCTCCCGGTGCTTCTGCACCACGTCGGTGATGAGCCACGTGTCACTCCATCGTGACGTCACTGCGACCAAAACGGCAGTCCCCAGACCGAGTACGGAGGATGGTTTGAGCTGGAGCCAACCCTGCATGCTCCACCAGCTCTCCTTCTCCTGTACACCAGTTCCTGCTACACCCACAGTGTACTGATAGCCAACTAAAAGCCACCCTACGCGTTTCGAGGGGGTACATTTTCATCAGGGGTGTGTCTTCAGTTGGCAAGCAAGTCCCTTATATATACTTCCCTTACAACTTTTTAATTAGACACAATTGGGGTTATGCACTAAGCACAAAGTGAGTTTTCTGGGTGCTATGCACAAAGCAGTGATAAGTGCTTTTAAGTGAGATAACTGTCTTTATAGCGTGATACTGCCTGCTGTGAGAACAACAAGAGCAGTGATAACAGTGCAGTAACAGTGCAGTAACCTGCTATAATGGCTACTTAAAAGCACTTATCACTGCTTTGTGAATCTCACAGAAGGCAGTATCACGCTATAATGGCTTTTTATCTCACTTAAAAGCACTTATCACTGCTTAGTGCATAACCCCCATTATATTTAAAAAGGTCAAAGGGAATGAGTATAAAATAACTATTACTGAATAAAAATTAACCACTTGGTAGTTATAATACATTAAATAAAACACAAAAATAATATATTAAATAAAACACAAACAAACATGGTTCAGAAACAGTTAAAAATGGGGAGCAATGAAGTCAGAACAAGCAGTCTAACATACACAGGTATAATGTCGGTACAAATAGTGAAAATAAGCATAACAATACCCAGCACAGATGGGTTTGCAAAAACGTGCAAAAACCAATATTGACCAGTATGAGCTCATAATTGCCCAGGTCTAACAACAGCAAGAAACTTCAAAAGTTTATTGGCCCAACTAACATCACTAAACTAATGATCACCTAATCATTGCTTGAGACCCCCAGCTTGACTTGGATACCGGAGAGACCCAAGGGTAACTTCGCATGTGGTTGTTGCTTGGCCTGCAGGATGCTCCATTCTGACAGAAAGAATGTTTGCACCAAAGGATCGAACAAGGTATTCAATATCAAACAGTGTATTACTGTACATGCACAATCACCCATGTGGTGTATTACCTGGATTGCCCCTGTGGTCTAGTGTACATAGGACGCACCAAAAGACAACTTAGGAGAAGTTGGACTATGCGAGCAACATCAGGATAGGGATTGACAAACATAGTGTCTCAAGACACTGCAAAACACACCACGGGCAGGACCCTACCCTTTTGAAATATAAGGTGATTGATGTTGTTCCTATTAAAGCTGCAGTTCAGTCAATATCCTGCATGTGTGTTTTTTTTAATAAATCAGTTCTGTAGTAAGAAAAAATACTTTTAGCATTTTCTGTTTTTAAAAAAACAACTTTTAAAGACCAATTTTCTTGTATTCTATTTTAACAGCCATTTGCTAAGGCACTGCCCCTTCATGTCCTGTCACAAGCCCTGGCACACCCCTTTGTCAGCCCTGCCCTCCCTCTAGCACATGTCAGTGCAGAATTGCTCATGAATATTCATGAGCTTCCACTGACAGACAAGCAGAATATAAACAGATCCCTTCACTAATTATGTCACCAAATTTCGACCTATCAATACATGGAGAACGAATTGACCTGCAGCTATACAGTTCTTTAGGTAATTAGAGATTGCACACATAAAATTATTGAAGTAAAAAAATAAATTAAAAAAAAAAAGACTGAACTGCAGCTTTAATAGAAGAGGTAGTGACCGTGTGAGAGACTTATCCAAACAGGAGAGCTATTGGATATATAAGCTCAAAACCATAATTCCATCTGGACTTAATGAAGTCATTGACATTATTTCACTTCTATATTAATAGTTGTTCAATTCTGAGTTTTCTCTCTTTTTGTCCCCTCCTGATGTTCCTCGCATTCATATTCATTCTCCTAATTGAACCTTAGCGGTCCCTTCCATACTGATAATTAATAGATTATTAGCTTTACTCATACAACATGGGTTTGGCTTTGGATGGTTTGTTGATTTTTCCGTTCATTCGTCATGGGATCTACACCCCAAGGCTTCTTTGTATTTTGACATTTGGAGCTCTGCCTGTGCCCCTTCTGTGGAGTGTAGATGTGTGGCTCCGCTGTCTGCTCCATCCACATTGTGAATAATATAGTTGTCTTGATTTTTCTATGAGCCTGTCTATCGAGCTGGGCTCTAATCAGTTTCATTCTCTGCTCTTAACATTATGTAGTTCAACACCTCCTATTATAGTGTTGCTAATATTGCTACATTTGTTTCACGTATGTGAGTGTTACAATGGCAACATGTTGACATCATTATATATTTTTGATACTCATTCATAATTTACCTATTTTCTAGTGAGCATTAACATGTAACCTCTTGCTACAGTAGTTATGTAATTGTTTTCCATTCCCATATTCCCCTCCCCTTTTTTATTTCTGTGTATAAGTATGTCAAATTGTTTATAAAGTTTTATGTCTTGTGTTTTCACTATCTCGATTTATGCAATTTGTCATTGTCACTTTAAATCTATTAGACATGTGAGTTGGCCTGGAGCCAATGAGAGACTATGAGGGGGTATATTAAACACAACAGGACTGAACTGATATGTTTTTAATCCCTGATGAAGTAGCCACGCAATCATGAAATGCATTGGATGACTTTTGTGCTGGTTGAGACTCTGTGCAGCATTGCTACAAGCTTCAGAACAAAACAATGATAGACAGTACTCTCAATATTGAAAAACCAATGGTTATGTGCAGGGTACAAACAAGGAACAAAGGAGTGACCCGATATCCTCCTAAACAACATTTCTCCATATATATGTGTAACGGGTATTCCCCCTACCCCAATCGCAGATAGAGTGCATGTGAGGGGGAACATATGTGTTACCTGGTGTGGTGTGTATCCTGTAGGTTCACAAGAGGCCTGAGCCTCCGCTTGCTTGGAACCTGGGGTGAATCCTCTGGAACGATCTGGTTTACAGCGCCTCCACCTGTGTAGGATTCTAGGAGTGTAGAAGGTTGCCTACATAGGACCCACATACAAAATAAGTACATACACCGAAGTATATATTAGAACAGTTTACTGTATATGCAACATAACCATAGCTTCACAGATAATGTAATATGTGTATCCCTTTTCTGACTAGGAGTACCACTGTCCAACGCACCACGCAGGACGCAACTCTCCACCGTGTCCAATGTCCCACCACCATACAGTGCCCACAATAATTGGGTGCTCTGCACCAGCGTCCCAGTGTCCTGGATCCCCACCCAGATGTGTGGCAGCGCTGCTCACGTGTGTATAGTATATAGAAGGTGTATTGTTGGTGCACTTATGAAGGTACCTGCCGAGTGCTCCTGCACCCGGGCCTGCAGACAACTTCTAATAGGATCCGCCGCTCAGTGATCCCGTCTGCGATATCCTGCCTTTCCTAGCACGAGGATCCGTCAGGGGCGATCCCACCCTGGAGATAGTCCTTATCTCTTTGTAGCGTAGGCTTGAGCCCAAACCTCCTTGCGGGGAGCGCAGCGTCCACTGTGTCCCTAACTGACAATATCACTAATGGGGCAAAGACCCCTGCACTCACCTCCTACCCCTAGCTCTTCCTGGTCCCGACTGCTCGCGTGGGCTCAGCGCGCGAAAATGTATCTATCTCCCAGAGCAGGGAAATACTGCAGCCCTATTGGCTCCCTGGCATCATGTGGGGCGCTCCCTAGGCTCATGGGACTTGTAGTCCCGTCCAAAAGCCTTCCCTGGTAGGCTAGTGCTTCGCGGGCTGTACTCAGGCATGCAAAACTCGTAAGGGCCGCCGGAGCTCCACTGAGCATGCACGACTCCGCGCAAGATGGCGGCGCCCTACATTGGAGCCGCCGGGAGTCTCCGGCAATGCGCACACCCTGCGCAAACACCAGCTGTCCCCCCGCACTTCCAACAAACGCCTCACGCACACCGTCGGCATGCACACGCTCCCGCACCTCCCGGTGAGTACCTGGAGAGGGGAGTTCTGACCCGTAGAGGGGGACCTGGCTACATCTGTTTACACTGCACTTTTGTATTTGCTGGTTTGGAGGTGCTGACATCACCTGTGGCACATCAACGGAGGAGTGTTGACAGTTTGGAGGTTCCCACTGCCTAGTGAAACAGTTCTGTTACTCGTGGAGTGAACAAGCAAATAATTTTCCTTTGGGGAACTTGCAAGAAGCCACCATGCAGGATTGAGTGCAAAGAGGGATACCCCCGGCTATCTACTAACAATCTGGCTGATCTGGATCATGGAGCAGAGGATTGTGGTTCCACCCTGGCCAATTACGTTTTTTAAACCCACTGCGTTTTTAATCTTTTATCTTGTACGTGCATCCTTTACCATTGCTCCCAATACATTTTGTACCATGAGAGTCTTTGCACTTTGTTTCATTTTTCTATAAATTTTAATGCCCTGTCATCTCATTTTGGTACAGCAGCAGGCTCTCCTTTATTCCCTAAGGGAATTTCATTTTATTTATTCATTGCACCTATTTTTTATTATATCAATCACTTTATGTACATTAGCCCAATTTTGCACCCTAATAATAGTACACCCTACACTATATATGTTTTGGTATTAAATATTAGCTAATTCACCTTTATTATTGTTATACACATTTTGTGCGCTTTTTGGTTTGTTTTTTATCTAACAACAGCAAGGATCATTCGTCTCAAGCTCCAGTCGGCAATTGTAGTTAATGCTCGTCCTGGCTGCTAAGAATGTTTACTATGATTGCGGTGAGGATGCAATGAGGTTTCTTTCCGGATGCAATCAGAGGCTCTCTTTACGATATTCACTTCTCCCCCACACCACCCCAAGCCACATTTCACATTGTTGTGCTTCTTCTGGGATATGGCAGTGTGAGGAATCCACTCCTGGCTTTTCTCGTAGCCTTGCAGGGTTGTGCTGTTCTCACTAATTCCCTGTTTGCAATCAACAGCAGCTGTGCGGGCTATCACTTCAACCTAGCCTTGTACTCAGTCATTGGAGCAGTGCTCTCGCACTCCCCTCCTGGGATTGACCCGCTGGCCTTTAAATACTTCCCACAATGCCTCACCACTGAGCATAATTCCCTTGTGGATGTTACCTGTGTTCTGCCACAAGCCTCCTGGCTTGTTATCTCTCATGACTAATCTCTGTTGATTATTGTTCTAGTTCGTTGTACTCGTTCCAGTTTCCTCCAGGCCTGCTGCTACTACGCTGAGGCCTGTGTTCCTGGTTCCCGGAAGCCTGCTGTTCCTCTCTTCACAGAGGCCTGTGTTTTGCCCGCCTGGATTCTACTACCTGCTGCATTCACCCCCAGCAGAGGTATTGTTTGGATGCTGTGGTCTGCTGCTCTCTCTCCCATCGCAGAGGCCTGTTTGAACGTTTGCGCTGAAGCACTGGTTTACCAGTGCTGCCTGGCGGTGTGCCCACTCCGGTCAGTCTTCCCTCTCCTAGACCGGCGCCATGGGCCATGGACGCCACTCGCGCAAACCCCGTTCCCGACCTGCAGCGATTACGCTGAAGCAGAAGGACCTGCTTGATTTCCTGTTGCCGACTCTCTGCTTGGACTACGACTACCCGGATATCTCCTATCCTGACTCTGGCTCGTCCAACGACTACGCTGTTCTCTCCAGTCCTGAACCCGGCCTGTTTGACTATGAACTTCGCACTCTGGACCTGTCTGCGCGGTCTAAGGTCGGTGATTTCATAACCCAGCCTCTTCTACACGGTCTGGCCCCGGTTTGTGGCGAGCACAACCGTAACAGGCAGGAAGTAAACCCGGCTCTCTTAAATACCCCTTGTGTCAGTGCACCGATGTAATACCAAGAAATATAAATATAAAAACAATTACAATGATGGTCCTCTCCAGTATATCACATATCACTTATTAATATGCTGGAAACCCCAAACCATAACTCAGTCCCAATGGAGTCTGTGTGTCTAAATAGTATATCCATTTCCCTTCACATTTAAGAAGTGATTTATCAAGATCCCCCATTCTTACCCCTAAGTTATATGGTCTATTTGTACAAATAAAATACTTCCCACCTGGCCGTGAGGGTGTATATAGACATGTCTAGCACCCAGAATATTCATGTTCTTGGAGATGTTTTCCGAATGTGTTCCAATATTCTCATGCATAATTCCCTGCCAATTTTTCCCTACATACTTCCTGCACATGTAGGACAATAAATAGATCACTCCTTTTGTTTTACAGTTAACGTGACGTGTTATTAATTTTTAGGTCCATTTGAATCACTGAAATCAGTCTATTGAGACAAGCTCACATGCCTTACAATGTCCACATTTATTTGAACCTATCACTTTTGGTCTAAATGGGAATTTATCTGGCAAAGAATAATGGCTATAGCCAGTAAATCCCTTAGTTTGCTAGATCTCCTCCATGTCATTTGTGGTCAACTATCAATAAAGGATTGTAAACTCCAGGCATTCCATAGTATAAACCAGTACTTGTTTTAAAAAAAAAATTATGATGTCCCCATTGTGCATTGTAGGTCCCTATCAAGTGTACTGTATCTCTGCTTTTTTGTGATCTACAGTATTAGCCAGCAAGTTATCGCTTTTGTGGTCTTGGCTCGGTTGCAGGCTCGGTCTATACATTACAACACATTACCATGAGCCACAAAAAACACTCTCTCAATTTTGATACTTCAGTTTTAGACCACCAAATAAAAATACAAAGCCTACCTTTATATAAAGATATATCTGGAGCCCTTAATCCTTTATCCAACTGGTACTAACTCACCTACCCGAAGAGCCCTAAAAAAGGAAAAAAGATTAATACAGCTTTAAATGATGATTCGAATTGAGAAATGCAAACCAGTTGTGTCACTATTAATATACTGTATCACGCAGATCTTGATGAGTAATAAGATTACGAGTTTCAATTGTCCTCATAGTCCTGCACCAACTTTTCACTAACTGCTTCACTACAAATACTTTCGTAAGATCCTTAAAACCAAAAACATTAAAGAAAAAAAAGATAAACCTGCCAACCATCGCTTAATTGTTGCAAGCGCAAACCCCTTTCTATGTGTTTTTAAGCAGGATTGAGATTAGCCATTGTATTTCTTTGATCTATCTCTTCCTACAATGACCTGATACAATCGTTGACCAACTTAAATTGTGACAAAGCATCAGATATATAGGTCTGAGGGGACTGCCGGAAGAAGCTGTCACGTAAAGTGAAACAAACGTCGGGTCCGCTCCAGCTGTTTTTCACTTCTAAGTGTTCAGTCCCTACAAGTCTCTTTTGTCTGTTCACCCTACATGACAGTGCCCTCAGACAAATACATGTAGTGTGTCACACATTGTATATTCGGTTCTGATCCAGGCAGTGATATAGTTACAGGGCTACATGGACCTCCTGGTTACTCTACTGCATCTCCCTTCCAACTCCCTTCTACCTGGCTGCCGTGTCTCACATGACCACTGTTCAACTCCTCTATACGGATAACCCGCCACTAGTGGTATACGCTGGATCAGTCGATCTGAACCACACTGCGGTGTAACCATCTCAATAGGCAGGTTTCCATGAGCAAGAGTTCCTCAGCATATACCCGGTACTGATCCGGGCAACGCTATAGCTATAAGGACTACTAGGCTCTCCCTGTGTACCCCTTAGCATCTCCCCTTAATTATTATTATTATTTGCCTGCCACTACTCACCTTGATCGCCGATAAGCTCCTATGCACAGAGAATTACCTCGCGTGATACAAGGATGGGAAATACTTCTAATTAGGCTATTCGGTGGCACTACTATCTCAGCAGACAGTTTGGGGGAACACCCTTTCTTTGTAACGGCAGCTCAGAGGGCTAAATGCATCCATATCTGCTAAATAACTTCTCCCTGCAATACCCACCGAACAGGCAGCTCAGAGCATTCACCGGTTGGGAGGATATCCCACTTATCCACGTCTGCAGAACCACTGTGCTTTCAGAAGGCTGGTCTTCACGTATACAGGTGCAATATACAAATTTAGCAGCCCAATTACTGACTAACAGTGCAGTCTGGAACACAATAGCACTTATAATTTCTTTCACCGTATTTAAGGAGGGGTCTTACACTATTACAAGGCTACCCTACAAGCAGACACATATACTGTTCTAGTACTTGACACAATATATTTTGATACCGACCAGTATATTTCCTACAACTGAGTTCATATCAAATGAGACTTGTAACCAGATCCACTGTATGCTTTTGATGTTGTGCATAGGCTGAGCATTGCTGCTTTACATTAATCCCTCCAGACACCCAGTGTAACCGTACATACATGGGTATGATGTACTTCTATGCCACTCAATTGGTACAGGGTGGGTATAGTGGGTCCGGGGTGGGTGGGTAGTTAGGCCTCCCGGGTGGGTTAACCCCTTCATTACTACAATGGTTAGTAACCGCTAAGGTGATTAAGGAGTTAGGGTCCATTAGATTGTATTTTATTTATGTATTGTTGCTGGCATCGGAGGACATCGCCCTGCAGTTGCTGACGAGGACACCCTTCATGTTGGCAGGAGTAAGTGGAACAGTTTTTATTTACTTTTTTTATGCTGCCTGGCTAATGTTGTGTTTAATAATGGGCAAATAATCTATTATCCATATCTGGATAATAGTTATTTTGCACATTACTGTACTATATGTGTTTGGTGGGGGGGTGGAGGTGTATTTATTGAAATGTAGGCCATGTTTTTTTTTTAAAATACAGGAATGCTACTGCAAGCCAATGGGGACCCACGGGGACCACCCGAGGACACACAGATGCCCACGGGGATCACCCGAGGACGCCCAGAAGCCCATGGGGACCACCGGACACCTACCTCGGACACCGCGGGGACCACACGGGGTCCCACAGACACCCATGGGAACTACTTGAGGACCTCCAGACACCCACAGGGACCACCCGTGGACCCCATTGGGGCCCACAGTCACCCACGGGGTCCACCTGGAGGCCCACAGAGCCTTGCGGAGACCACCCGAGGGCCCCCAGACACCTGTGGGAACTACCCAGGGTGCCCTGTGGGACCCACAGGGACCACCAGGGGACCCCGCCAGCCTGTGGTATTAATCCTGTGTCTAATAAAATAAATAATTGTCATATGTGGGACCACAGAGGGTGGGTTGTGTTTTGGTTTTTAATACATATTTTAATTAAAATTGTATTACTAGTGTATGTGAGCAGGGGGTCTCCGGAGCAGAACCGTGTTGATTTCATGTCCGGGGACCCCCTGCTTCCCGAGATACAGGCCCCTTTATAGGGTGCCAGTATCTCCTATGCATGTAAATGTCCCGCGTCACGTTACTAGGACATTTCATGCCCCATATCGGGGCCTGTATCTCGGGAAGCAGGGGGTCCCCGGACCTGAAATCAATGTGGTTCTGCTCAGGAGACCCCCTGCTCATCTACACAAGTAATAAAATGTAAATTAAAAAACATTTATTTCAGGCGGGATTTGCACAGGGAGAGGCGGCTCTCTCTGGGCAGCTCTCTCTGCAGCATAAAGTACTCGCCGGGTAAGGCCTTTTCCGAGGGTTGATCTTCACGTCGCCGGCTACTCGCATGTTTTGTGAATTTTACTATCAAAGGTAATTGAGGCTTTCTGAATACGTGCTAGCAATGCTCACAAAAACAGCGATTTAAATGGCCCGGCGATGTTTTTGATGAACCTTTGGTGCATAGGTCCCTAAATCACTGTTCATAACCGGTTCATTAAACAACCTAGTTTGGCCATTGTAAGTTTCTAAAAATGACTGCCATGTCAACAGATCATCTTTCAGAGCTGATAGTCTAATAAAATGATGTGGCGTTTTCACTCCCACCATACTGTACCTAATGCCAGCCAACATGAAAAAATTCTATACCATTAAAAAAACATGGCAAGCAAATGCCAAAGGACCCAATAATGACTGAAGACAACCTAAAGTCATCTTTTTTTTACCTGATTACTAAATTATCCAATTTTCAAAATGTATTCATTTTTGACTGTGGAAGAAAAAAAAAACATATTAGTTTAATCTATTTCAATTACCAAAATAATGGATATAGGACCTTCTGTTTTTTTCTTCAGCTAACAGAACACCAATCAGACACGCAATCCTATGAAAAGAGGATAATAACTGAGCCCAGTTGTTTAGACCTGCTGAGCCTATGAACTTAAAATCCTTCAAAAAATGGAATATCCCTGAAAACTCTGATTCTTGACATACTGTAGAAATGCTCTAAAAACGAACTACTATTTCAAAATAAGAGCACAATATGGCACAGCTCATAGGCAAACTCAAATCCACATAATATTCATGATCAAAACAACAACCCAATATATAAAACAATTCCAGATGTACT
Source organism: Ascaphus truei (assembly GCF_040206685.1). NCBI lineage: Eukaryota > Metazoa > Chordata > Amphibia > Anura > Ascaphidae > Ascaphus > Ascaphus truei. The sequence goes on from NC_134483.1 coordinate 450,504,699, forward strand.
GCAGTAATCTAAAGGCTGATTTAATATTGGGTTTTATTTTGCAATCAACGCCCCAGGACCTCAACTTTGCACCAAAACCACCACTTCTTCAAAAGCTGCATAACCCATTGAAGTACGTTCATCTTAAATGCTATCATTAGCTGAAGCTCCGTCTGGAAATAATAAACGTTTTATAAGACGAAAAAGTAATTTTTTTGGCACTGCCCCCAAAGGTGAAATAGTACAAAGACCAGAAATCGGTGAAAAGGGAAAGCGTCCTGCCATATGACCCAATTAAACCTCTCTTTGTAATTTAGCTCTAATAAGTATGCATACAAACAGATTTCACATTTTTCTTACAACCAATATTAGCATGATAAGTACTGGGAATTATAAAACCCACTGTAAACCCATTCCACAATAATAATACAGCTGTTTATTGTGATACATTTCCAGCTATGGCTCCAACACGCTTATGCTCAGTGGCGTGCATGCTATTTTGGGCAAAATCTCCCAAGGATCCTTTACACATGATTGCTGTATTTGTTTGTATACAACGAAACCTCCATGTGTTCTCCCAAACAGTATGCACAGTCATGTTTAAATATACATGCTTGACCCTATTACATTGCCCTTCATTAAATGCCCAGCATATTCCCTTGATTCGACTGGCCAACTGACAATTGGGTAAATATCCGCCAGCCACCCTCAGAAAAGAATATAAACGCTGAGGTGTCCTCAAGCTTAGATATATATCCATATCCTTATGGACCCATGTTAGTTGAGGGCATAATTCCATTTTCTGTCAGAACTCTTCCTCATAAACTCACCAAGCTGTACCCCAAAAGTTTTACATGCTCCCCAAATCATGAACATATTTAAACAATGCTGAGCATTTTTGTTGTTTTTTTTCCCCTAACCCATGAAGCCACTTTCCAAAAGTTTTGAGAGGTTTTTTTAACAATGGGTTCTTAAACCCAGATAATTGTTCACCTCTAGTAAAGAAGTCTTTCGATTCAGAAAGTACATTTTTACATATTTTTTACCAACCCCACACTGAGGAGAACCATTAAGGTCGAAACAGTCTGTCTGTGGGTGGGTTTACTGGCTATGCATCTTAACCCAGGCTGTGCTCAAAGCTGTGACAATGCAGCAAGCTTAAGCCTATAGGGGAACCATTTTGAATAGTTTTGAAGCAAAAGGTGGCACGGTGTGCTCATTTGCATGTCATTTCCCAGAATCCCTTGCTGCAGTGGAAGTGCTGTGTGCTGGGTAATAATGGTGAAAGGCAGGGTTGCAGACCTGTCTAGGACATGCAAAAGAGCATACAGTAATATTTCCATTATGCTTTGCTGTGGAGGGTTTTTGTCACTTTTTTACCCACCATAACGTAACTAAATATATAGTGTAGAGTAGAGCTGTGAGGGAGATGACAAATTATTCTTAGAGGAAGGTGTAGAAGAGTTAATAGCATTGAAGAAAATGATGTAGGGAAAACGAAAGGGCCATTGAAGATGTGAATACTCAACTTAGTGTGCTTGAAGTTGATGAGGTTTTTTTTATAGGGCAACACCATCAGTTTTTTCACCATCTATATCCCTTACTTCTAGATTTGTTTCTACGACTGTTGGTCCAATTAGAACTGGTGACCATGTTTATATTTCAAGTAGGACCTTCCTCTAAGAATAATTCTTCATCCCCCTCATAGCTCTACTCCCTATTGCAGCTACCCTGGTCAGCTGTTTTGCCCCATGTATAGCTTCCCTGCTGGGGCTTAACCATTTAGGCGGATATGAATGTCTTTTGGGTCCAATTACATGGGAAGTGTCCATACATTTCTTCTCTCCCCATCTGTTTCTGACACTTCCTTTGAGTTCAGATTCGGCCTCTCTTTGGGTCAGGTTGTTGGTGCACTCCCCTTGCCTAGACACAAAGGTATAGGTAAAAAGAGTAAGATAATGGGTATTCCACATCACCCTCCTACATACCATCACAATACAACCTTAGTTTTGTTTGCTAATTTATCCCAGACCCCTCAACACATATTCCCCTTCATATATGCAACCATTCACACTCTGCACTTCTCAAGTGCCTACAGCATGTCATCTAGGGATGTAAATGCCCATCAAGAAAATAGAGGGCTCTCTAATGCACCCTCCCATCCTTGGGGAATAATGCTATACCTTATAAATGTAACACATTGTGAGGGTCCAGGAGAGCTGAGTGGTCCGCTATGTTGTGGGGACCAGGACAGGCTTTTGATGATCATGATGGTTATTCAGGGTGTCAGCGCCTCCAGCTTCAGTGGTATCCAGAGTCAGCCCACACCAAAACAGAGTTCTTTCCCCCCTTGCCCAAATGGACTGAACACTCAGGCAGAGGTATATAAAGCAAATGGGTTTATTTGGCTGTTGCAGTTACTGCAGATGTTATACACAGCGGATGCATGATGGTCAGAGGATCCCAGGCCTCTGGATGGTGCTTCCTCTCTGTTAATTGAGGCATCTTTATCTTTCCTGGCCAGCCAGCTCATGAGGGACTGACTGGCCTGTCCCTCTCCCAGCCGGGAGGAGACCGGCCACACTCCTCCACTCCCTAGGAGGGTTGGATCAGCTGTAACTACAAATTTGCACTTCCTCCCTGAGGCATCAGAAGGGGAGGGCACAGGATCTGCACCATGATAGGCTACACACAGTTTGCTATGACACCACCACTTAAATCACTCAGGGAGTCAGAATGAGGTGGTCAAAAGCCCACAGGATTGCCTGCCACAGCCTGAAGCTATCAGGACTTACATGTCAGGAAGCAGAGAGGCAATCTGGTCCAGCCATGTTACATAAATAATCAGTGTACCCTGCTGCTTGGGGCACCATGCCTCTTACACTTTTTTGTAGAACCCTATCGCTTCATCAGATTTTGGGGTCAGCCTAGAGCCATCCACATATCACTGGGACACACTGATATCTCTGGCTGACTCCAATTCATATTTGAGGGAGCATCTTGTTTCTGCAGTCTTGCTGCACACCCTCCTACCCATTGCATACATTATTGGGGCACCTTTCCACACCTATACCTTAATAATATTATTATTGTTTATTTGTAAAGTGCCAATATTGGGGTACAGAGTGATATACTTAAGTAATAATCCCCGAAGAACAGGGCATTACTGGCCAATAATGCCCTGGCTGGAAGAGTTGAAGGCCTAGGGCGAAGCCGAGGGACTTTAACCCAGTAATGCCCTGTTCTGAGGGGATTATTACTATTATAGGCTAAATGTAGACTTATTTTGAATTTTTTTTTAAATTTTCATAAAAAAGATATATTTTTGTAGTCATATTGATTTTTATCAGCATGATTGTCTGCATTCTTATGCTTTTACTGCAAGTTTATTAAAAGGAAATTGTACATACACACAGCCCCCTGTATAGACATACACACACACACACACACACACACACACACACACACACACACACACACACACACACACACACACACACACACACACTGTACCCCCCCTCTATGTACACAAACACACTCTGCGGTCCCCCCTATACACTGTGCAGCCCCCCTCATCTACACCCACAAACCACACTGCAGCTCTCCTCCACCCTCTAAACTCACAAAACACACACAGCAGCCCCCCCCCCTCTGCAACCACAAACACACTGCAGACACACACACACACCAAAATACACTCTGCAGCCCTCCTCCACCATCTACACACACTGACCCACACACATACTGCAGCCCCACTCTACACCCCCAAAACACACTGCAGACACACACCAACAAAACAGACTGCTGCCCCCTCTACATCCACAAAGCACACACCAGCAGCCCCCCTCTACACCCACTGCAGCCCAATGTAAGCCCACACACTGCAGACACACACACACACAAAACACTCTGCACCCCTCCTCCACCCACAACATACACTGCTGCCCCCCCCTCCCATGCACCTACAAAACACACACTGCAGCGAGACACACAAATCAACAAAACAGACTCTGCCACCTCTACACCCACAAAACACATCAGCAGGCCCCTCCCTACACCCACTGCAGACCCCTGTGAACCCACACACTGCACACACACAAAACACTCTGCACCCCTCCTCCACCCAAAAAACACACACTGAAGACACACACTACAGCCCCCCCCCCCCCCTGCACACACAAAACACACACACACACACACACACAGCAGACACACACCAATAAAACAATCTGCTGCCCCCTCTACACCCACCAACAGAAGACACACACACCAATAAAACACTCTGCTGGCCCCCTTTACACACACAAAACACATACAACAGACACACAACCCTTTCCCCTCACTCTCCTGTGCGGAGCTCTCTGCAGGCAGCGTGGGGGAGGAGTCAGTGCCTTGCTGCTGCCTCCTGTCCAATCATCTCCCCTGTCTGAGAGCTGCTCTCACTCCGTGTGTATGTGAACTGAAAGCTGATTTGCTGAAAAACTTGGTACGGTTCCAAAAATTCCGGGCCATTACTGATTGGATAATACTCGGAATTTTAACCAATTAGAGAGCAGGGATTTCAATAATGCCCGGAATTTACAAGCTTTAGCCTATAATAACTCTTAACCCATTTATATCCCATCTGTGATACGCAAATAATAAAATCACATACATTGACAACTTAATTAACGTATTTTATAGGCAAAATATTAATTTTCATAGATTACTGTGTTTTAGTGTAATATTACAACCTATTTTATGTGATCATACAGGACAATGTATATTTCAGAAGGAGGCTGATAGACATGTTAGCATAGTGACTCTTTCCCCCAAACAAATTGTAATTATACTTTCAGCCTTTCTAAAGACACGATGGGGAGGGGCATAACACTCACTCGGGCACAGAATGCAGCCATTGCAGCAAAAATAAATCAATAAGCACTAAAAGATAGAGTTGCTAAACAATGATGCATCAAAGTCACCTTTGCCTTTGTCACAAAGAAGCTCAGAATAATGAAATGTATCACTGCTTTTTTCCCCCAGTAAAAACCCTTCTACATTTTCAGACATTTCTCCTGCAGTCTATTGCTTCATTATGTATGGAGCTAAATACAGGTACAGTATATCCTTAGAATTGCTTGCTTGTAGGCGGACAGCTCCTGGAGAAATCTGCCCAAATTAGTACTAGTCAAGTTCATGCTTTATAATGTTATTATTATGAAAAAATAACTAATCTTTGAACAAAATAAACCCTATGGGTGCTGGAATGTCTACAGCGCCTGAATGTCATAGGTATTCCAGCAGCATGACCAGATGATCACTTGTGTAGCTATCAAAAGGTGCGATTTACCTGACCTATCCTCTCCCCAATGTCAGGAACAGAAGACGGACTCTTCCTACTCTGTTCTAAACACACCAGCAGCTGCCAGGGAACCACCGTGGCAATCTCCCCTAGACACTGCAGTAAAATACATTTTGCCATATTTACTAAGTCATGCTACTCCGTAAGAGTAGACTTCCTGCATGGCTTAGTAAATATGCAACAAAAGAAAGGGTTGTAATAGGGTGCTCCTAATCTTAGTGGGTATAATACAAAGTGCTAATGCAAAATTGAACACACATGCTAGTGTCCCCAAACAGAGTGTATATGTGAAATAAACATATATTAAAACACAACCGTGATAAAAACTAGATAAAAATATGCATAAATATTTAACCACCACTGATAAGGTGAAAACAATACTGTATAATAATATCTATAAAGCAGCTCAAACTCCTTTTTAGACCGTCCCTAGATCCATACAAGTTTGCAATGTCTTCCAGAAGGGGAGCGCAGGATTCACAACATGGATATGTGGAATAAAACAGATAATTGAGAATAAAACAGGTTGAATCTCTGATACTTAAAATCAGAGACAAAACATGAAACACATTCAGAGCCCAGTGCTACATCCATTGACACAAATACACGGCTCTGTCTGTGTTTCATGTTTTGTCTCTGATTTTAAATATATATATTGCCATGCTCAGTAGCACTCCTCTTTGACACTATATATACGTTGTGGTTATTTTGGGGGTTCAATATGAGCTTACAGGGGTTCTGTATGTTTTGAATATCTGTTACGCCACACATTCTAAGAACATTTGTGAGTGGGTTATATACATCTTTATTAATACAGATTATTTTTCACAATTGGCTACACCATTTTATGTATCTGTTTTATTCCACATATCTATGTCGTGAATCCTGTGCTCCCCTTATCTGGAAAACATTAGAAATATGACCCTGAAAAGTGTCATTCTCAATGGAAGGTCCCCTATGGAGTTACACCGCTAAGTAAATACGGCCCTTTATGACCCATACACTTGAATGGAGCCATAAGGTGTCTTTCAGCATGGAATGGGTCTTATAGGAGTGTTATTTTATTTACGTTGTTTGGACTGCACTGAGAGGGCTCTTGCAAATGGGTTATCTGTCAGAAACTAGTAATATTGCCTTAAGAAGATGTTATGAGCGCAACTTAGAGTGCGCAAAATAGTCACATTGTCAATGTACTGTACTTTGCTTTGTTTTATTTGCATAAGCATGCATGGTGATTTTATGTGTAACGGATTTTCTGGCCCAGCCTGACCCACCCAATCTCACATTGGCCCCTGTGGTCTAACCAGTCCCCATTACATGGTTGTGTCTGGTGGTGCACCTGTTGGCAACAGGACTCCTGAGTCTCCCGCATGATGTTGTGTGGGGATTGCCAACCCAGACAGGCAGCTGAGGTAGTGTGCATGAGTCCTACCTATATCCAGTGCAGCGCCTCCACCTCATCAGGATCCCTGCGTCCGCAGGGGGATGATTCTGATGAGGAACTCCTCTGTGGTGCCTTCCTCTGCAGAGTAATCCCAGACTCACACACGAGGGTATCTTTGATCAAGGTCATCTTTATTGACGGTTCAGGCAGACTGCCCCTCATAGCGGTCGTACTTAGCCGCTCATGTTCTTGCTGCAATTCTTGGGAAGGTTCCTCCTTTTCTAATGGAGTTGCTTCCACCTCTCCCCTAAGGAAGATTCACCAGCTTCTCTGTCTCTCTGCTCAGAGCTGCACAGACTCACAGCTAGCATGAGACTACTGCAACACTGTTGCAGACCTTCACGTGCCTCTCACTGAACAGAGGCAGCACAACAACAGGAAACTCAACTAACTTTAGGCAGTGCTGTGTCTTATATCACCTCAGGAACAGGCACATCTCTGATGTCACTAAGGGTGGACACCAAGCATGTTGTCACTTCCTTTGGGACATATGACACCTCACCAGGGTTTGAGGGCAAACCTCCATGATCATTACTGGCAACCCTGCATACTTACCAGGTTCACAAAATCAAAGGTTACTCCAAGGAAAATATGCCCATATAAAACGACAGGAACAGTTCAAAGATTCAAACAGATAGTGTATTGGGTATACAAAAACCGCAGCAGTGGTAAGCAATAAAAACTTACAAGAAAGCCTTGTAAAAAAGGCATATGCAGGGCAGGCAGTGTTCTGGTTGAGGGGATGCACCAAAATGTGACGTCGCAGTACCGTGGTGAACGCTGCGCTCGGCGAATCCTCCGGTCAGCGCGTCACAGTACTTCCGGGTTCAGTCTCTCAAGACAAGAGTTACACGTGACCGCTCTTGTCCTCAGATGCTGCAACAACCAATACAGCAGGGTGGTCTTCTCTCTACGCGTGGCAACTTCCGCGTTTCACACAGAGCTTCATCACGATGCTCTGTGTGAAACGCGGAAGTTGCCACGCGTAGAGAGAAGACACTACTTTCTTGTAAGTTTTTATTGCTTACCACTGCTGCGGTTTTTGTATACCCAATACACTATCTGTTTGAATCGTTGAACTGTTCCTGTCGTTTTATATGGGCATATTTTCCTTGGAGTAACCTTTGATTTTGTGATTGCTTTGTGTTACACATCTATATCTGAGTGAGCCACGGGTCCTGCAGATCCGCTTCTCTACACAGAGTTGCACTATTTTCTGTTTGTTATGTTTTATTTTTCATGTTTCCACTGGTGAATCCCCTCCACCAGAACACTGCCTGCCCTACATATTCCTTTTTCACAAGGCTTTCTTGTAAGTTTTTATTGCTTACCACTGCTGCGGTTTTTGTATACCCAATACACTATCTGTTTGAATCTTTGAACGGTTCCTGTCGTTTTATATGGGCATATTTCCCTTGGAGTACCTTTGATTTTGTGATTGCTTTGTGTTACACATGTAGCCCTGGTCTCCAGCAGCTCCCAGAGACCCCCCTCCTTTGGAGCAGCTCGGTCGCGGGTGCCGCCGGAGCCAGCGATGGACCCGACGGCTGCTTCCAAGGGTGGGGGCCAGAGCAGGGAGCAGCGCGTCTCTTACTGTATGCGGCCGGTTGCCGGGGACGCGATCGGGCCGTTGCTAGGGCCGCGGTCGCATTGCTAGGGTCCCGGCGACTCACGGAGCAGGGCGCCGCCATTGTGAGGTGCGTTGCGCATGCACAGGGGCTAGGAGCGCCGGGAGGCCCACAGATAGCTCGCGCATGCGCAGATAGGAGCCCGCGAAACCCTAGCCTACCAGGGAAGGCTCTGAGCAGGGACTACGAGTCCCATGAGCCTCTGTATGCCCCACGTGCTGCCAGGTAAACAATGATGCACCAAAGTCACCTTTGCCTTTGTCACAAAGAAGCTCAGAATAATGAAATGTATCACTGCTTTTTTCCCCCAGTAAAAACCCTTCTACATTTTCAGACATTTCTCCTGCAGTCTATTGCTTCATTATATATGGAGCTAAATACAGGTACAGTATATCCTTAGAATTGCAGTGAAAAGAGAAACTAAACTACAACCAAGCGCTCAACCTATTGTGAATTGTGTGTATAGTGAATTAGTATATACAACAAGTGAAATATAGATAATAAAATATAAATAAATTAATGTGACAATAATAAGTGTGTTAAACGTATTGAGGATAACCACTATATGATATATACCCCACACCATCAGATTAGGGGAGGGTATGGGATTGGGCTGCCCAGGACTATAAACAAGCTATTCCATATAGCTGTAAACCGAAATGTTAGTACAGAGAGCAAAGTCCTTGGCGCACTATCAAGTGCATAACCTGATAAATTAGTCCTGTTTGTTGAAAAACTGGTTGGAAAATGTCCACAGTCTTACTTCCTGGTTTTCTTCTGAAGTTTGTTGATCTGCAATCAAAGAGAACAGGAAACCATTGCGCAGTATCTCATATGTATTGAAGCCTCATTCACACAGCTGCTAGATACTTACATCTAGATGGGTGAATGCAGGCCTTGAAAGATATCTTTAAACCGGAGATTAATATCTGTCACCGGGTTCCCCACTGGTGTTGCTCCCGCTCCACAGATGGCCGGTCCGCCCAATGGTACACAAAAGATAAAAGGCCCAATAGTGTGGTACAGTACAATTTAATAAAACAATAAAAAGACCAACATATAATGCACTCACATGCTTGATGATCTAACTGCACGATTTACAATGTGCCGTCCTCAATCATGAGGGGCTGAACCGTGATGTGCGTGGAGGCTGGATCCTGCGTGTATCTCCTCCTCGCGGCCGCAAATCGGAGCGCCAGGTCCACCTCAGATGTCGTCACCTCAAACAGCAACCTCCTCAGCTGGTACTAGCACGTAGCAATGCGTGCAGCTATGCTCCACCCTACGCGCGTTTCGTGACCTCTGACGTCACTTCCTCAGGGGTAATGGAGCATGGATGTTGTATGGTGCTATTTAAGCACAGCTAATTGGCCCTAAACTCGCCCTGATAGGATAATTATTCCCAGAGGGATATTGGGCTAGTTGGTGTTATAAGGTGCTGCTTAAGCACAACTAAATAGCCCTAGACTTGCCCTGATAGGATATTTATTCCCAGAGGGGTGTTGGGCTGATTGACTGGTGTAATGATGTTTTCATTACAAACTCCTGTCATATATGGTAAATGTATCACAAACTTGTTATAATAAGACTGTAACACAACATTTCTAAAATACAATTCACATACAGTATTACATATGATATTAAAAAACAACAACAGATAATACAATTGATATTTCTAATGCATGAAAAGAAATATATATAAACATTCATGTCTGAATTCATTTAATACAGTACTAATTGATTATATACTTAAAATGAGCTTATATAAAAATGGAACTTCAAAATGGTATCCATATAGTGTGTATGGGACAGATTGAGCAGAGGACTCGTAGGAATTTAATGATGCTGGCTGACAGATTTTGCATGTTTGATATTGATCAACTATCAATTTGATATCAATTAGCTATCTCTCAAAAAGGATGCCAGGTCAAACTCTATGTTTAGACCTTTTGGGGTTAATGTTTTTAGGGTGTATATCCAATAGCTTTCACGCCGCGATATTAGATTGATTTTATCTCCCTCTCTCCAGTTTTGTTTGGGGCAATCTATACCCTTGCAGACCAATCCCTCTCTGTATGCCCCACGTGCTGCCAGGGAGCCAATAGGGCTTAGGATCTCCATGCAGGCAAGTGGATACATTTCGCGTGCTGAGCCCACGCTAGTTAGTCAGAGCAAGGAGCAGCCAAGGGAAGGAGGTAGGTTACAGGAGTCAGTGACTCCCTGTACTAGGCCAGCAACCCCCAAGGCCCGAGTTAGCCCTGACTCACCCAGTAGAGTGAGTGTTGTCAGGGACAGCCGTCAGGTTAGGGACCCTGCCACTTACGTTAGTTGGAGCTGGGGAGCTGAAGGGGAAGGAAGGGTGCAGGGAGTGAGTGAAGCTCCTGCACCGCGTAAGGTCCCCCATATCCCAGGTAGGCCCCAACTCCCCACCAGGCTAGTGGGTAATTGCTAAGGGACGGCCCAAGATAGGGACCCTGCCCTTAGTGAGTGTGTGTGTGCTGTCTTGTCAGGGTCACGGCTGGCAGTGCTGTGAGGCCTGACAAGAAGGCATAGTGTTAGAGTGCAGCAAGTTTGCTGTACGCACCCAGCAGGTTGCAGTGTGTTGCTGCAGGCGCTGATAGTTATCAGTTAGAGTTAGGACTGGGAAGAGTTAGGGGAGCGGAGCAGGCTATTAACCCCTTAGGTCCCAGAGAGGTCCTCACTCCCCAGTTTGTGGTGCTACAGGGACAGGCCCTAGGTTAGGGACCCTGTCACAGTAGTGCTCGAGTTAGATAGGGACACAGCGGACGCTGCTTTTCCCTTGAAGAGGTTCGGGCTCAGTCGGGGCCCACAGAGACTATCTCCACGGTGGGATCGCCCCTGGGGTCCGCGTGTGCAAGGAACCAGCTTGGGATCAGACGGAATCACCGAGCGACAGATCCTTTGCGAAGCCGTTGATGATCCGAGCACTGGAGTGCTCGGGCAGGTACTTTAAAGCCACAAGTGCACCAACTGGCCATTAGCTTTAATAGTGACTGCGCAGTCACCCATATCCTATCTCTCTACAAGAGTGCGGGACATTGGGTGGGGATCATATGGACACGGGGTGGGATCACCCGGTGTTGAGGGAAGCATCCTGCGAGGCGCAGTAGCTAGTGTCTCCTCCAGAGAGGGACACCCGTCATTCTGTGCATGTTAATGGTGTGTTATGTTTCCAAGTAAAGGTGTTAGTTATCATACCTATGGTGTGTGAGTATTTGTATGTGTCCTGCGAGGAACAATTCCTGCTTTGCTAAGAACCATCGCAGGTGGAGGCGCTGCACCGAGAACTGGATTACTCTTAATATAATTGCCCCAAGTTCCCCGTGGTGGAAGCTCAGCCCTCCTGTGAGCCTAACAGGTAAAGCACCACACCTGGTAACACTGTATGTTCTCCGCACCCACACTATATCTGCGATTGGGTGGGGGAATACCCGTTACACACATCTATATCTGAGTGAGTCACGGGTCCTGCAGATCCGCTTCTCTACACAGAGTTGCACTATTTTCTGTTTATTTATATAGCACCATTAATGTACATAGCGCTTCACAGCAGTAATACCCGTGACAATCATATAAATAACAAATAATACAAATAACAGATCATGGGAATAAGTGCTTCAGACATAAAAGTAACATTGTGGAAGAGGAGTCCCTGCTCCGAAGAGCTTACAATCTAATTGGTGGGGAGAACGTACAGAGACAGTAGGAGGGCATTCTGGTAAGTGCGTCTGCAAGGGGCCAAGCTTTATGTATCGTGTGTAGTATTAGCCACAGTGCTACTCATATGCTTCTTTAAGTAAGTGTGTCTCTTTTCTTTCTTTCCTTTTTAAATTTATTTACAAATGCCAGAGTTACATTTGCCTGACTTGCGGTGTCCATGAAAAAACATAATAATTGAATTCACATTCATTTTAATTAATGTAACATTATATATATATATATATATATATATATACATTATATATATACACACAAAATATTTAAGAGAGTGTGCTGATATTTTCCATTGTCATGCTGTGATTGACCTGTCCTCGTTCTCATCATTGTAAGCAGGGTTCTTGTGACAGCCAAATCTGTTGGCCGGCTATCATGTGTGCGTCATTTCACGAGAAAGGGAAACTGTATTATTCCTCAAGGAATTTCAACTAAAACAGCAATTCATGTATTGTAGCTCTAGTAACAGCATGCAGTTTCAGTCTTGTTGCCAAGCAACAAACTGACCTCTTCCAGTGTGTTCCTAAAATTATAACTTATAAAATATTGAAAAACAATATACTGAACACTTTTAACGATGTGTCTAAAGGGGATTTTGGAATCCAAAAAGTGACATCATTTTACATGTCAAAAAAAGAACCCCCCCCCCACCCTCCCTCCACCACCAATATGACCTATTTTGAAAGGGAGCTCCTTGTTATGTGCTTTAAAGCAGATTACCAACTGTATTTGTTTATTTTTGTCCTAGGTGTTTTTTTTTATTTCATGTATTTATTTATAAAGCCCCAAAGCTTCACTTCACCAGGCAGCACTGAGCTGTTTTTCATGCAGACTACAAAGGCTCTTATCAGAAAAAAAATGTCATCCCAATCTTCTCATATAAAGTTATTTGAGATGTACTATGTCACTGTAAGGATGTGCTCACCACAAACGAGACGGGACCGCGGTGCTGAGATGGGAAAGGTTAGAACGCCACCCACAGCCACGTGGGCACGTCTTGAGAGTAGATTGGTCTGGGGTTCCGGATCGGGGTAGGAGAGGTACGGTTGGTAGTAAGGCCGTTTGCCAAGTTCGGGGTTGGAGAGAGGGACGTTGTCGTTTACCATAAGCGAGGATCGGGATGCCAGAGGTTCGGAGAGTCGTGTAGCCGTATGCCGAGTTCAGGTTGCCAGAGGTACAGGAAGACGTAGCGGAAGCCGGTTCGGTTCACGAGGAAGTCTGCAAAGAGAACTAGGGAGGCAGAGAATGGTGAGAACAACTGGTTCTATGCTCAGCCAACGAGTCAGTGATTCTGCCAGGTATATATAGGAGAGAGGGTCCAATAGCAGTGCAGCAAGGTGGGGGTGTGTGGAAGGGCCAGGCTATCGCAGGGATAGGTCCAGAATGAGTCCCATGGGAGGAGCCATAAAGCCCAGTAGTCTGAGTGCATTTGATTGCAGCAATGTTTTGATGTGCTGTACCTTTAAGGGGTTGGAGCGACGCCGTGTGGCCATGCCTCCGTATAGCGGGGTTTGCGTGCGCGTAACCGGGTGAAGCCGCCAGCCCGAGATTAGAAGTGCAGTCCTGGCGTGCGCGCGCGCGCCCACGTGAAGCAGTGACCGGCGCTCCGGTGAGGGGATGAGTGTGTGCTGCGGGGATCTCCGTCGGAGCTGTAGGTGAGTGAGGAGCACGCCGAGGGCGGCGTGACTCTCAAACCCTCACAGTACCCCCCCCTTCAGGGGCGACCTCCGGGCGACCATGACATGCTTGGAGGGATGCTTGCGATGGAAAGCCTGGACGAGGCGAGGCGCGTGGAGATCCCGGTGGGGAATCCAGGAACGTTCCTCAGGTCCAAAGCCCTTCCAGTGAACCAAATATTGTAACCCTCCTCTGGAGATCCTAGAATCCAGGATAAACTGAACCTCGTACTCCTGTTGACCTTGGACCAGAAGAGGAAGTGGAGATGCCGTGGACTTAGAAAAGCGAGAACTCCGGAATGCAGGTTTAAGTAAGGAAACATGAAAGACTGAAGGAATCTTCAACGAAGGTGGAAGATGCAAACGATAAGCCACAGGATTAATCCTCTTGACCACAGGAAAGGGACCGAGAAACTTAGGTGCTAACTTCATGGTAGGAACCTTTAAACGGATGTTCCTGGAGGAAAGCCAAACACTGTCTCCTGGGACGAATTCCGGAACCGGGCGTCGAAGACGATCTGCCTGAAGTTTCTGTCTCCCAGTAGCCACACTTAAGTTCTCCTGAGTCCTTGTCCATAAGTCCTTTAAGCGGGAGATGCGTTTATCAACTGCTGGTACTCCTGAGGGTATAGGAGAGAAGGGTAGGTGGGAAGGGTGAAAGCCACAATTTATGAAGAAGGGCGATTCTTGAGTGGAGTCATTGTGAAGGGAGTTAAGAGCAAACTCAGCCCAAGGAAGTAGATCCACCCAATCATCCTGAGTCTCGGCTATGAAACACCGAAGGTATTGTTCCAGGTTTTGGTTGGCCCTCTCCGTCTGCCCATTGGTCTGTGGGTGGTAACCCGAGGAAAAATGAAGTGAAATACCCATCCTCCGAGAAAAGGCTCTCCAAAATCTTGACACAAACTGGGACCCACGATCAGAGACGATGGTTTCAGGTACTCCGTGAAGACGAAAAATCTCCTGGATAAAAATGTCCGCAAGCCTGGAGGAATTTGGAAGACCTCTCAAGGGCACCAGGTGAGTTTGTTTGGAAAAACGATCAATTACCACAAGGATGGTATTCTTTCCTTTGGAGTCTGGGAGCTCCACAATGAAATCCATAGAAATATGGTTCCAAGGACAGTCTGGAATGGGTAAGGGAAGAAGAAGGCCTGCAGGTCTAACCCGGGGTACTTTATTGCGAGCACAGGTGCCACATGCTTTGACGAACTCCTCCACATCCTTAGCCCTCTCAGGCCACCAGAAGGTACGTTGAACAAGGTCGTTGGTTTTCCGTATCCCTGGATGTCCTGCAGACTTAGAGGAATGGCACCACTCGAGAACCCTTTTGCGGTGTTGAGGTGCCGTGTAGAGTCTTCCCTCCGGAACCTTGAGCCCCATAGGAATCTGTGATTGCTCGGATTGAATCTTGCCCATAATATCAAACGAGTTGGCGGACAGGATACATCTAGAGGGAATAATTGTCTCTAGCTGCTCTTCAGACTTGTCTTCAGCAAGGAATTGTCGAGACAGAGCATCCGCCTTTAGATTCTTGGAGCCAGGGATGAAGGAGATGAGAAAATTAAATCGAGAAAAAAATAATGCCCAGCGGGCTTGTCGAGAGTTCAAACGACGTGCCCCTTCTAAGTAGAGAAGGTTCTTATGGTCTGTAAGAATGGTTATGGGTGTCTCAGTACCTTCTAAGAAGTGTCTCCACTCTTCTAGTGCCAACTTGATTGCCAAAAGCTTCCGGTTCCCGACATCATAATTCCGTTCTGCGGCCGAAAATTTCTTCGAAAAGAAGGTACATGGATGCAGTTTGGCTAAAGGAGATGTCCTCTGTGACAAGACGGCCCCAGCCCCTATTTCCGAGGCATCTACCTCCAAGGTAAATGGAAGTTTAGGATCCGGGTGGTTGAGGATGGGAGCAGACACAAAAGCCTTTTTTAGCAGATCAAATGCCCGTATGGCGGTTTCAGACCATGATGAAGGATCTACACCTTTCTTAGTGAGAGCCGTTATGGGAGATACTGTAGAGGAAAAATTGCGGATGAAACGTCGGTAATAGTTTGCAAGACCCAGAAAGCGTTGCACGGCTTTGAGAGTGGTAGGACGAGGCCAGTCCAAAATAGCCTTAAGTTTCTCTGGATCCATGTTGAAACCGGAGTCAGAGATAACGTATCCCAAAAACGCCACCGATTTGAGGTGGAACTGACATTTCTCCAATTTTGCAAAGAGATGGTTCTCCCGAAGGCGTAACAGCACTTGTTGAACATGGTTGATGTGTTCTTGAACGGATTTAGAAAAGATGAGGATGTCATCTAAGTAAACAATAAGAAATGTGTTAAGAATGTCCCGAAAGATCTCGTTGACAAAATCCTGGAAAACTGCTGGTGCGTTGCACAAACCGAATGGCATAACCAGGTACTCGTAGTGGCCGTCATGGGTGTTAAAAGCAGTCTTCCACTCGTCCCCCTATTGTATCCTTACTAAATTGTAAGCACCTCTCAGGTCCAGTTTAGAAAAGATAGTTGCTCCCTGGAGGCGGTCGAAGAGTTCCGGAATCAAAGGCAGAGGGTATCGATTTTTGCGTGTGATATTATTCAAACCCTGGTAGTCGATGCATGGACGGAGAGAACCGTCCTTCTTCTTGACGAAGAAGAATCCTGCTCCGACCGGGGAGGAAGATTTTCTGATGAAACCCCTTTCTAAGTTCTCGGCAATATAAATGTTCATGGCTTTTGTCTCTGGAAGAGAGAGAGGATAGGATCTTCCCCTGGGAAGAGGTGCTCCAGGAAGTAGGTCAACGGGACAATCAAAAGACCGGTGCGGCGGTAGTACCTCGGAACGTGCTTTATCGAATACGTCACGGAATTCCCAGTACACAGAAGGTAAGGAGTTGATCTTCTCTGATATGGTAGATACTCCACCGATCTTCTGGAAAACCCTGGTACATGTCTTGGCACAAGAAGGAGCCCATTGCACAGGTTCCCGATCCATCCAGTCGATGCGAGGATTATGAAGTTGGAGCCAAGGAAGACCCAAAATCAACTCAGCACAGGGAGTGTGGATTACATCGAGAGTAATGATCTCCGTATGGACGTTGACGAACTGCAGTAGAAGAGGTACCGTCTGTAGTGTGATGAATGCCGGATTTAGAGGTCGACCGTCAATGGCCTCCAGGCCTACAGGCGTCCTCCTGTTGATAAATGGAATATTGTTCTGTCTAGCAAAAGTCTCATCAATGAAATTACCTGCAGAACCGGAATCAATGAACGCCCGTGCCCGGGTGTGAAACCCCTCTCCAGACAGTATTATAGGCAAGACTATCCTGGTAGGAAGGATGTTTTGGACGATGGGAGAAAGGGTCAGTATTCCCAACGAAACTCTCCGGGATCTCATTGGGAGCTGGCGTTTCCCGGTCTGTGGGGACACTGGGGTAAGGCGTGAGTGGAATTGCCACAATACATACAAAGTCCGGCCGTGCGCCGACGTTGCTTCTCAGCAGAAGACAGCCTGTTGCCCCCCAACTGCATTGGTTCAGAAATGTCCCCGGAAGAAGGTGACGGAGCCACGAAGGTGGGAGCAAGACCTCTTGGAACCCGTTGACGGTAATGAGAACGTTCGTATCTCCGCTCCAGTAGGCGCTGATCCACACGGATAGCCAGAGCGATTAACTCCTCCAGGTTAGTAGGACGATCTCGTGCGGCGAGCTCATCCTTTAGAGTTTCAGCCAGACCTTGCCAGAACGCAGAAGATAGAGCCTCGTTGTTCCAACCCGTCTCAGCAGCAAGAGTGCGGAACTCCACAGCATACACGGCAACCGAACGATCTCCTTGAGTTATGTGGTGTAGAGCAGAAGCTGCCATTAACTTCCGTGCTGGAGTATCGAAAACTCTTCGGAATTCCTCGACGAAAAGATCGATGTCCTGTGTGAGAGCCCCCTGTTGTTCCCAAATGGGAGAGGCCCATGCCAGTGCCTGGTCGGTGAGAAGGGAGTTGATGTAGCCAACCCTGGAGACAGAAGACACAAAGCGAGAGGGGGAGAGACGAAATTGAACAAGACATTGGTTAATGAAACCCCGGCATCCTTGGGGATCCCCCGCGTAGTGTTTGGGAGGAGGAATACGTGGTTCTGGAGTGAACGGAGGTATCGGGAAAGGATTCGCCGGTGCCACGGGTGGAGATTGGCGCGTGAGGCCTCGAACTTGAAGAGTAAGGGCGTGGACGCTTTGCTGTATAGCATCCATTCGTTTATCAGATTGGTCCAGATAAGCCTCTAATCTGGTAAAAAGAGCAGTATGGGCATTTAAAGTCCGCTCCACCTCAGCGGGGTCCATTTTTGGTGGGCTGAGCATAATGTAAGGATGTGCTCACCACAAACGAGACGGGACCGCGGTGCTGAGGTGGGAAAGGTTAGAACGCCACCCACAGCCACGTGGGCACGTCTTGAGAGTAGATTGGTCTGGGGTTCCGGATCGGGGTAGGAGAGGTACGGTTGGTAGTAAGGCCGTTTGCCAAGTTCGGGGTTGGAGAGAGGGACGTTGTCGTTTACCATAAGCCAGGATCGGGATGCCAGAGGTTCGGAGAGTCGGGGTGTGTGTGGAAGGGCCAGGCTATCGCAGGGATAGGTCCAGAATGAGTCCCATGGGAGGAGCCATAAAGCCCAGTAGTCTGAGTGCATTTGATTGCAGCAATGTTTTGATGTGCTGTACCTTTAAGGGGTTGGAGCGACGCCGTGTGGCCATGCCTCCGTATAGCGGGGTTTGCGTGCGCGTGACCGGGTGAAGCCGCCAGCCCGAGATTAGAAGTGCAGTCCTGGCGTGCGCACGCGCGCCCACGTGAAGCAGTGACCGGCGCTCCGGTGAGGGGATGAGTGTGTGCTGCGGGGATCTCCGTCGGAGCTGTAGGTGAGTGAGGAGCACGTCGAGGGCGGCGTGACTCCCAAACCCTCACAGTCACTACTTGGAAGGGCTTAACAGCCATATCCATCTAGGTTTTGGGCTCATTGTTTAAGAATAAAATATGCTATTTACAAATGTAATGAGCAGGGGAAAAATTAGAGGGATGAAAACAGAGATCAAGCACAGCTTGTAAGGTGAAGATTGGAAAGTAGAATCGCCAAAGTCCAAAAAAATGCACCATAAGCTCACCAAGTTGAGGGATAAAAAAGTTTAATAAAGACTACATAAAATGAAAATAAGGAAACAAACAAAAAACTAATACATAACAACCCTACGTGTTTCAGGCACCTTAGTGCCCTTTCTCAAGGGGGATAATGGGGACTGAGAGTGTATCTGGTATATATAGCCCCTCCTATTCAATTAACACGCAGCTGGAATGGATTGATATTACATTGATTGGTTAATTGTAACATCTTATATGTCTGGATATTCAAGATGACCCATGAATATTCAAGGGAACATACCAAAAAACTTAATAATAATCAAAGTAATTAAAGAATAATACAACTCATATAATTACAAATAAAGATTCAAAAAGATAATCTTTAGATTTGAGTATTATCTCAATGGTGCGATCCCATAACATAGTAATGACATTTATATGGAGACATAGTATAGTCCATTAAAGCAAAGGGAAAGGGGTGGGGAGAAAAGGGATAATAACAAGGGATTGATTGGGTGGAAATGTTAAGTAACAAAGGGCAATCATAGCAATCATGAAATAATGCTTACTGTCTATAAGACAAATATTCATATAATTACAAGTGGTTGCTTAAAAATAAACAACAAGATTACCAAACAATGTTAATTATAACAAAAGATTTGTATTTTGAAACAACCACTTGTAATTATATGAATATTTGTCTTATAGACAGTAAGCATTATTTCATGATTGCTATGATTGCCCTTTGTTACTTAACATTTCCACCCAATCAATCCCTTGTTATTATCCCTTTTCTCCCCACCCCTTTCCCTTTGCTTTAATGGACTATACTATGTCTCCATATAAATGTCATTACTATGTTATGGGATCGCACCATTGAGATAATACTCAAATCTAAAGATTATCTTTTTGAATCTTTATTTGTAATTATATGAGTTGTATTATTCTTTAATTACTTTGATTATTATTAAGTTTTTTGGTATGTTCCCTTGAATATTCATGGGTCATCTTGAATATCCAGACATATAAGATGTTACAATTAACCAATCAATGTAATATCAATCCATTCCAGCTGCGTGTTAATTGAATAGGAGGGGCTATATATACCAGATACACTCTCAGTCCCCATTACCCCCCTTGAGAAAGGGCACTAAGGTGCCTGAAACGCGTAGGGTTGTTATGTATTAGTTTTTTGTTTGTTTCCTTATTTTCATTGTATGTAGTCTTTATTAAACTTTTTTAGCCCTCAACTTGGTGAGCTTATGGTGCATTTTTTTGGACTTTGGCGATTTTACTTTCCAATCTTCACCTTACATGTTGTCGTTACTGGATTGGAGTGTCGCGCTGAGGATCTGAGGGTACGTGGGTGTTGGCGTTTACTGCATTCTCCCCCGTGAAATCACGTGTCTACAGGGAGAGGAGGATTCACCGGACGGACCAGACGTGCTATGACGCACTTCCGGCACTCGGGAACTCCACGCCAGAGATGAGAGACCGTGCAGTGGATATCCAGGACGGCTTCGTCTTTTCTGCAGACAGGGCTGCGCATGAGGAGTGCTACAGGAGGGATCCATAGAGGCACCGACATAGGCTCTCTATATCCTAAGGATCTCAAGTAGCGGTTTCCATTGGAACTCCCCTTCCCTTTACACGCAGTCCACAGTGTCTTCTCCATCCACCTTAACCTTCCTGTTACACCCACGTTGTGAAATCCCCTCGTTGCTTACCTCAGCAGTCCTACGTAATTACTACTTATTATTAACTTTTTTTGTACTCTCTGTTTAGAGCTGTGAGTAGCTTTATCACTGACCATCAAGCACAGCTTAACTGCTTCTCCCACAGAGGGAACTATACCCCTGGAAGCACGGCTTCCTACACCCAAAAGATATGCAAATGAACCTCTTGGATGCAGAGGTTTTCTTAATCAATGCAATATATAGTTTGAATTAACCCCTTCTCGCTTTTCTTCAGATAGGTCAAAAGTAGTCTGTATTATTTCTCTGCTGACCGGTGCCGCTCTGACGTGGGCTTCCCCCATCTGGGAATTTAGACCTGAGCTTACACAGAACTTTGATAGTTTCAAGAAAGAATTCCAACAGGTCTTTGACACCCCAGACCGTAAGGTCACAACTGCCTCATCTCTTTCCTTATCACTCAGAGTCACAGAACGGTCACGAGATACGCTCTAGAATTTCGGACCATCGCTGCGAAACAGGTTGGAACAACGAGGCCTTGTGCGGGTCTTTCTGGTTCTTTGAAGGATGAATTGGCCGCCCGAGAAAGACCTACCGCCCTCGAGGATCTCATCTCTGCATCTATAAGGGTGGATCAACGCCTCCAGGAGAGACACAATGAGCGCCATCGACCACGCTCCCTTCCACCTATGTCTTCCTTTCCTGCTCTCTCTTCTTCCTATGCTCCTGTTCCAATGAGGTATGAGAGGATCTCCTTGGTACCATTTCTTCTCTCCCCTCTCCTAAGAAAGGACTACCGAAAAAAATTATTTTGCCTATTTTCCTTGAGGGTACGGAGGGTTTCCTTGGCATTTATCGACTCCGGGTCTGGGGGAAACTTCGTGGATCACGAATTCGCAACCAAGCATAAGATTCATTTGGTACGGAAATCGGTCCCCATCGGACTCGAAGCTATCGACGCCTGACTCCCCTCAGCTTGTGGTTTCTGCAGGGACAAGCCCATAGATAGGGACATTTTCCTGTAGTATTAGAGCGAGGGACACAGCCAAGACGCGGCTGCATCCTGACTACAGGTGGTCTGGGACAGACACCTGCAACAAAGAGATATTGTATATGGTGGTACAATCCTTGTGGGTCCCACCCACTGTAGAGGCGTCGCGGAGCACCATCCTGGATCCGTGGATCCCAACAACAGCATCTGTGCGCCTGGGTGTGGCATCACCCGGCAGGTACCTCTCCATAACATGTGCACCAACCTACAACTACATTTTAGTGGGCAGCGCTGTCTCACACACTTGGGTGGGTTTGGGACTCTGAGGACATGGTGTTGGGGGACACGATGTGTGGTTACGGCCCTGCGAGGCCTAGTGTTACCTCGTGGCACTATTGTTTATGATTGATTATTATGCATATGTAAACTGTTCTAAATATACCCTTGTGTATTGTTTATTGTATGTGGGTCCTGTAACGGGGATTATTCTACACTATAGAATCCCATTACAGGTGGAGGCGCTACTGAGCATCGTTCGAGAATACACCCCAGGCTCCTTGCAGCGGAGGCTCAGGCCTCCTGTGAGCCACAGGTATTGCACCACACACACCGTAGCTACACATCTCCCAGGGGGTGGGGGAAAGTGTGCTACACTGGTAAAACATTTAATAAATAAATAACATACAACCCACTATAGGGAACAATAATAAAGTCCTTACTGTATCTTTTAGATGGGGAAACGCTGTCCCAAGCGAGTCCAGACAATCCCTCTGGACACATCAAAACTCAGTTCTTCCTCCTCAGGTCTGGAATGCCAGTTTCTAGGAGCAGGGCAGCGCCCTGCGACTTGTCCACGCCCATGGCAATGCTGTTTCCTGGGTGATTCCCTGATGGTCCCTGCACCCTGCAGACCTAGGGACCAGACCAACCAGTGTTCTCCTGGTTGGTGAAAAGTCTCTCTCTCTGTGGCAGCTTCCGTTCTGCCTTTCAAACCCCATGTTCATTCAGGAGTTCTGTCTTGCAGCTAGCCTCTCCAGAGGAGATTAATTGGAAATCACGCATAATGCACTACACTCGTGCATACAGAGACAGTGACTCTGCCACAATGCGTTTTATCTAAGTATAACACACTCCCCCCCCCCCCCCATTCGCAGATAGGGACCATGTGGGGAAATCTACCTGCATTACCAGGTGTGGTGCAATACCTGTCAAGCTCACAGGAGGCCTGAACCTTTGCTGACGGGAACCTGGGGTGTATCCTGGAACGTACTTACAGCGCCTCCACCTGTGCAGGATCCTAGAGTGTAGAATACCCCTGACACAAGACCCATATACAGTAACCACATACACCAGAGTATATATAACAGTTTACTATATGCAGCAGAATAACATATCACAATTACATCAACAACAGTGTCACCCTGTAACACTGGCCTCACTGGGCCGTAACCCCACACCATATACCCAAAATGTCCCAAGAGTCCCACGACCCCACCCAAGTATGAGACAGCGTTGCCCACTAGATGAGGTGTATAGTTGGTGCACTTGGTGTATACCTGCCCGGTGCTCCTGCACCCGGGCATAGCAGACCAACAACAAGAGGATCCGTCTGCGTCCAGGTCCAAAGTCTAAGCGATGGCGGCCTCATCCAAATAGGATGGCTCCCTCTGAGTCTGAGTGATCTCACCATACAGTTAGTCTCTTATCTTTAGTGAGGTAGGTCTGGTCCCAGACCACACTTGTCAGGGTCCCGCAGCACTGCAGCTGTGTCGCTGAACTAGACACACTACTAAAGGGGGCAAGGTCCCTAACTAAAAGGGCCTTCCTTACAGCAGCCACAATCTAATATGAGTAGGGCTTAGCTGGGGCCTAGAGGGGTCTCTGGCCTAGTGCAGAGGCTACTTGCCTCTCTGCACATATACACCCTCCCCTGTCCGTCTCCCAGCTCCTACTGACTAGCATGGTGTGAGTCATATCCATATCGTGTGAGCAGGAGAATCTATAACCCCTATTGGCTTTCTGATAGCATATGGTAGGGGTGAAAGAGCAGTCCCCAGAGGCTTCTGGGTAATGTAGTCCCTTGTGGACCTCTTTTACATTGGGGCCGCGTGTGCGATCACAACTGCGCATGCGCAATTCTATAATGGCCGCTGTTGTTCTCCTGGCCCTCAATGGCTCAGGCTCTATGTGTAATGGCTGCCGCTGACGCGTCTGTGCATGCGCGACGCTTTTCACGTGCGCGACAACCCTAACATGGCCGCCGGACTCCTGGAGCTATACTGCGCATGCGCGACCACGCACAAGATGGCGGCGCCCTGCACATGATGCTGCCGGGAGCCCCCGGCGACGCACTCACCCCTCAGCTGCCCCCACCGGGATGAGGATAAGGGGGGAATCAAAGGACCGGGGAGCCAGAGGGGATCTGGCTACTTAAGGGACCCTACCCCATTGCAAAACACTGTAAAATAGATGGCCCAAAGTGATTTAACCCATAGATAATAACTTTTTCACGAATATAATATATATATATATATTATATTCGTGAAAAAGTATATATATATATAACGGTGCATCCCCCACTATATTCGTGAAAAAGTATATATATATAACGGTGCATCCCCCACCATCTGGGAGATTCGCCTGTTACCAGGTGTATGGGACATGCTATCTGTTAGCTCACAGAATGCTGAGTTGTCCGCCAATGGTTGTGGGGACTGCAGGACAGGCTTCTGGGGTATATACCCGACATTTACTCCACTTACTCCATTGTACACAGCGCCTCCATCTGCCGCAGGCTCCAGATGTACGGAGGCGAGCTGCTACGGTAGAATATTACTTCTTCCCCCCAGTAAGATCACACACCAGGCAGGAGGTATATTCAACTGGAACCGACTATTTTTCTGCACACTCACAGTATCAAGGCAGTCCCTGCCCAATACAGTCACTGTTCTGGTCTCTGGATGTAGTTCATCCTTTGAGAGGCTGCGGAGAAGTCACAGCTTTGGGTTTTTAATTTTATTATTTTTTATTCACATTCATTTTTTATGGACACATATGTGGACTCTATATTCTTTATTTTTTTCCATGTGAATATATTCTCATCATCATAGTGTGTAAATTTTAAAACTGTATTTTGTGTTATTCACACACTCTCATTTTTGTTATAATTGTTATCTATCTTCAGCACATATAGCCTTTGTTTTGTATATATATATATATATTACCACTATGGAACACTTTTTCATAGGTTATAATTGCTGTTCAAATCTGATGGGCTTCAGGCGTTTTGCCTCTGTGGTATTTATGCATTGCATTTGCTAGTTATATAACTTAACATATCATTCATTAAATCTGTCATTTATAGTACATTTTGATTTGTGTAATATATCTATCTGAGTTTAGCCATAAATAAAATATAAAGGACAGAAATGTATTATGGAATAATATTCTGTGACATCTCAAGGTAAATTTATATCTTTACTGTAAAGTGAGGCACAAAACAGCTTGTCTTTGCAGTTTTGGCTTCCTATTAGGTAAGAGATTTTGTATGCAGCGCCCATGCAACAATCTCTAAATGAGCTACATTGTTGACTAATATTGGACAGGAATCTTATCTGTAATTGGGTTTATAGAAGTGATTCATAGAGTATATGAACTATAGCGGCATTAAGTAGTAAATTATTGATCAAATTTTTTTTTTTTTTAAGAAGAAAAGGTATACTTTTTAAATTGTGGACTTGAGACTCTGGATATACTGTGTACAGTATAAGTATTTTTCCAATTAGATAGTCTAATTGGAGGAGTGAGCGAAACAAAAACATCAACTAGACTTTGTGGACATATTGGGTGTGTATTTGTCTGGGGTTTTTTCCCCCGTGTTTTCTCTCTCCACCGGCCAAAAGCCTTGACTGATTCTGATGATATTTTGAGGTTACTTTGCTGACATTTTATCTCAAATCCGTCAGAAGTTTCAACTAAATCGGTGCAGCCTCAATCTTGGAATTCATTTTTTTTTAGTGATAAAAAGAGAATTAACCGGTACTTCTCATTGACCGGATTCTTGATACAAAACATTAAATGTATCATTTTGCCGCTTGGTACTAAAGACAATTTGCATGAACAGCTTCAGCTAAATGAATTATATAAAGAAAATAAATTGGTAACCATGATAATAAACAAAAGGAAAGTTGGTAGAGCGATGCTCAATAACCATGTGCACACACAGGCATCTTGATAGTTGAGAGAAATAATCCAAAAACAGGAACACAGTATTCAATCCATAAACTCACATATATACCATAGTCATATAAGAGGGGGCAAAAATAAAGACCTAGCGGTCAGTCTGCCTGACTACCGCAAAGATGGTCAATAATGCACACCCCACTTAAAGCATAAACATCCCCATAGTGGTATCAGTAGGGTGACCATTCGTACCGGTTTTACCGGGACAGTCCCGTTTTTTTGTGTCCTGTCCCGATTTTAAGTCGTCCCGGTTTTTGTCCCGGTTTTTGTCCCTGGTCCCGGTATTGCGGGGCAGCGGCGGTGAGGAGAATGCGGCGCGGTAAGTATTTTATGCTGCCGGGGGGACTGAATGAAGGAGCATGCCGGGGGCGGGACTTAGAATGCCGCCGGGCAGCAGGGGATTGGATGGAGGATGCGGGGGCGGGGCTTTGAATACCGGGCCGCAGGGGATTGGCTTAAGGTAAGAGGATGCCCCCCCCCGGCACTCCAGCCCCTTTGGCCCTTCCCCGGCTCTCCCTCCCCAAAACTCCTCCCCCCAGCACTCTGGCCCTCGGTCACCAGTTCTCCCTTCGGTCCCGGCACCCCCCCTGGTCCCCGGCACTCCGGCCCTCCCCCTCGGTCCTCCTTCCGGTCCCGGCACTCCCCCACCCGGTCCCCGGCTCTCCGGCCCTCCCCCCCCGGTCCCCGGCACTCCGGCCCTCCCCCAACCGGTCCCCGGCTCTCCGGCCCTCTCCCCCGGTCCCCGGCTCTCACCCCCCCCCCCCCGGTCCCTGGCTCTCCGGCCCTCCCCCCCGGTCCCCGGCTCTCCGGCCCTCCCCCCCGGTCCCCGGCACTCCCCCCGGTCCCTGCCTGTCCCTCCCTCCGGACCGGCACCCCAGCCGCTCGCTAGCAGTGCGGCACCTCCGGTGCCTACTGTTAGTGAGCGCGTGCCAGAGCTTGCCGCCTCCTACCTCAACCCGCCTCCGCAGCCACCTCCGCCGAACCCCAGCCGCCTGAGGTAGGCATATGGGGGAGATGCAGGGGGGGAGAGACATGGGAGACACATGGGAGATGGGGGGGGGAAAGACACATGGGAGATAGGTGGGGGGAGATACACAAGGGAGATGCAGGGGGGGGGGAGAAACATGGGAGATGCAGGGGGGGACACATGGGAGATGCAGGGGGGCACATGGGAGATGCAGGGGGGGCACATGGGAGATGCAGGGGGGGCACATGGGAGATGATGGGGGGGGGCACATGGGAGATGATGGGGGGGCACATGACATGGGAGATGCAGGGGAGGGGGACACATGGGAGATGCAGGGGAGGGGGACACATGGGAGATGCAGGGGAGGGGGACACATGGGAGATGCAGGGGAGGGGGACACATGGGAGATGCAGGGGAGGGGGACACATGGGAGATGCAGGGGAGGGGGACACATGGGAGATGCAGGGGAGGGGGACACATGGGAGATGCAGGGAAGGGGGACACATGGGAGATGCAGGGGAGGGGGACACATGGGCGATGCAGGGGAGGGGGACACATGGGAGATGCAGGGGAGGGGGACACATGGGAGATACAGGGGAGGGGGACACATGGGAGATGCAAGGGAGGGGGACACATGGGAGATGCAGGGGAGGGGGACACATGGGAGATGCAGCGGGGGGAGAGAGAGATGGGAGATGCAGGGGGGAGAGAGAGATGGGAGATGCTGGGCGGGAGAGAGAGAGATGGGAGATGCGGGGGGTAGGTATATGGGGATGATGATGATGATTTTACCTGTGCGGCCCAATTTTTTTTTAATATGTATGGGGGGTGGGGGTCTTTAAAAATGTATTGGGGTGGCAGGGGTCTTTTTAATATGTATTGGCGGGGCGGGTATTTTTATTATGTATTGCGGGGTGGGGTTTTTGGTATGTATTTTGTGGGGGGATTGTGTGAGCAGAGTGTGGTAATTGATGTAAGGTAGGGGCAAGTGAGAGGGGGAGTAAGACACAGGGGAGAAATACATGCGAGGCGGGAGGGGGGAGAGGGAGTGAGACGGAGGGGAGAGATAAATACATGCGAGGCGGGAGGGGGGAGAGGGAGTGAGACGGAGGGGAGAGATAAATACATGCGAGGCGGGAGGGGGGGAGAGTGAGTGAGACGGAGGGGAGAGATAAATACATGCGAGGCGGGAGGGGGGGAGAGTGAGTGAGACGGAGGGGAGATAAATACATGCGAGGCGGGAGGGGTGGAGAGTGAGTGAGACGGAGGGGAGATAAATACATGCGAGGCGGGAGGGGGGAGAGTGAGTGAGACAGAGGGGAGATAAATACATGCGAGGCGGGAGGGGAGGAGAGTGAGTGAGACGGAGGGGAGATAAATACATGCGAGGCGGGAGGGGAGGAGAGCAAGTGAGACGGAGGGGAGATAAATACATGCGAGGCGGGAGGGGGGAGAGTGAGTGAGACAGAGGGGAGATAAATACATGCGAGGCGGGAGGGGGGAGAGCGATTGAGACACAGGGGAGATAAATACATGCGAGGCGGGAGGGGAGGAGAGCAAGTGAGACGGAGGGGAGATAAATACATGCGAGGCGGGAGGGGGGAGAGTGAGTGAGATGGAGGAGAGATAAATACATGCAAGGCGGGAGGGGAGGAGAGCAAGTGAGACGGAGGGGAGATAAATACATGCGAGGCGGGAGGGGAGGAGAGTGAGTGAGACGGAGGGGAGATAAATACATGCGAGGCGGGAGGGGAGGAGAGCAAGTGAGACGGAGGGGAGATAAATACATGCGAGGCGGGAGGGGGGAGAGTGAGTGAGACGGAGGGGAGATAAATACATGCGAGGCGGGAGGGGAGGAGAGCGAGTGAGACGGAGGGGAGAGATAAATACATGCGAGGCGGGAGGGGAGGAGAGCGAGTGAGACACGGGAGATAAATACATGCAAGGCGGGAGGGGAGGAGAGTGAGTGAGACACAGGGGAGATAAATACATGCGAGGCGGGAGGGGAGGAGAGCGAGTGAGACACAGGGGAGATAAATACATGCGAGGCGGGAGGGGAGGAGAGTGAGTGAGACGGAGGGGAGATAAATACATGCGAGGCGGGAGGGGAGGAGAGTGAGTGAGACGGAGGGGAGATAAATACATGCGAGGCGGGAGGGGAGGAGAGTGAGTGAGACGGAGAGGAGATAAATACATGCGAGGCGGGAGGGGGAGAGCGAGTGAGACGGAGGGGAGATAAATACATGCGAGGCGGGGGGGAGAGCGAGTGAGATGGAGGGGAGATAAATACATGCGAGGCGGGAGGGGAGGAGAGCGAGTGAGACACGGGAGATAAATACATGCGAGGCGGGAGGGGGGAGAGTGAGTGAGACGGAGGGGAGATAAATACATGTGAGGCGGGAGGGGAGGAGAGCGAGGGAGACAAGGGAGATAAATACATGCGACGCGGGACAGGGGAGAGTGAGTGAGACGGAGGGGAGATAAATACATGCGAGGCGGGAGGGGAGGAGAGTGAGTGAGACGGAGGGGAGATAAATACACGCGAGGCGGGAGGGGGAAAGTGAGTGAGATGGAGGGAAGATAAATACACGCGAGGCGGGAGGGGAGGAGAGCGAGTGAAACGAGGGGAGATAAATACATGCGAGGCGGGAGGGGAGGAGAGCGAGTGAAACGAGGGGAGATAAATACATGCGAGGCGGGAGGGGAGGAGAGCGAGTGAAACGAGGGGAGATAAATACATGCGAGGCGGGAGGGGGAGGAGAGTGAGTGAGACGGAGGGGAGATAAATACACGCGAGGCGGGAGGGGAGGAGAGCGAGTGAGACGGAGGGGAGATAAATACATGCGAGGCGGGAGGGGAGGAGAGCGAGTGAGACGGAGGGGAGATAAATACACGCGAGGCGGGAGGGGAGGAGAGCGAGTGAGACGGAGGGGAGATAAATACACGCGAGGCGGGAGGGGAGGAGAGTGAGTGAGACGGAGGGGAGATAAATACATGTGTGGCTCTGTGTGTGTGTGGCTCTGTGTCAGCGTCTTTGTGCGTGTCAGTATCTCTGTGCGTGTCACTGGCTATGTGCGTGTGGGTCAGTGGCTCTGTGGGTCAGTGGCTGGCGGGGTGTGGGCCACTGGCTCTGGGTGTGTGGGTCAGTGGCTCTGTGTGTGGTTCAGTGGCTCTGTATGTGAGTGTGTGGGTTAGTGGTTCTGGGTGTGTGTATGGGTCAGTGGCTCTGTGTGTCAGTAGCTCTGTGGGTGTGGGTCAGTGGCGTTGTGGGTGTGTGTGTCACGGGCTCGGTGTGGGTCAGTAGCTCTGTGTGTGTCAGTGACTGTGTGTATGTGTCAATGGCTGTGTGTGTGTGTGTGTGTGTGTGTGTGTGTGTGTGTGTGTGTGTGTGTGTGTGTGTGTGTGTGTGTGTGTGTGTGTGTGTGTGTGTGTGTGTGTGTGTGTGTGTTTGTGTGTGTGTGGGTCAGTGGCTCTGTGTGTGTGGGGGTCAGTGGCTCTGTGTGGGTCAGTGGCTCTGTGTGGGTCAGTGGCTCTGTGTGGGTCAGTGGCTCTGTGTGGGTCAGTGGCTCTGTCTGTGTGTGGGTCAGTGGCTGTGTCTGTGTGTGGGTCAGTGGCTCTGTGTGTGTGTGTGTGGGTCAGTGGCTCTGTGTGTGTGTGTGTGTGGGGGGGGGGTCAGTGGCTCTGTGTGTGTGGGTCAGTGGCTCTGTGTGTGGGTGTGTGGGTCAGTGGCTCTGTGTGTGGGTGTGTGGGTCAGTGGTTCTGTGTGTGGGTGTGTGGGTCAGTGGCTCTGTGCGTCAGTGGCTCGGTGTGTGGGTCAGTGGCTCTGTGCGTCAGTAGCTCGGTGTGTAGGTCAGTGGCTCTGTGGGTCAGTGGCTCGGTGTGTAGGTCAGTGGCTCTGTGGGTCAGTGGATCGGTGTGTAGGTCAGTGGCTCTGTGGGTCAGTGGATCGGTGTGTAGGTCAGTGGCTCTGTGGGTGTGTGGGTCAGTGGCTCTGTTTGGGTGTGTGGGTCAGTGGCTCTGTGTGTGTGGGTGTGTGGGTCAGTGGCTCTGTGTGTGTGGGTCAGTGGCTCTGTGTGTGTGGGTCAGTGGGTGTGTGGGTCAGTGGGTGTGTGGGTCAGTGGCTCTGTGTGTGTGGGTGTGTGGGTCAGTTGGTGTGTGGGTCAGTGGGTGTGTGGGTCAGTGGGTGTGTGGGTCAGTGGCTCTGTATGTAGGTCAGTGGCTCTTTGGTTGTGTGGGTCAGTGGCTCTGTGTGTGTGGGTCAGTGGCTCTGTGTGTGTGGGTGTTTGGGTCAGTGGCTCTGTGTGTGTGGGTCAGTGGCTCTGTGTGTGTGGGTGTGTGGGTCAGTGGGTGTGTGGGTCAGTGGCTCTGTGTGTGTGGGTGTGTGGGTCAGTGGCTCAGTGTGTGTGGGTCAGTGGTTCTGTGTGTGGGTGTGTGGGTCAGTGGCTCTCTGTATGTGGGTCAGTGACTCTGTGGGTCAGTGGCTCTGTGTGTCTGTGTGGGTCAGTGGGTGTGTGGGTCAGTGGCTCTTTGTGGAGATAACATTTTTTTTTTAGATCTATTTATTATATATTTATCTGTATCCTCCCCTCCAAATTCCGATAACATGGCTGCGCGACATCACGTAATGCTCATTGCCATAACAATGAGCCGCTCCGTGATGTCACGCAGCATCAAGTTGACATGACAACGAGACGCATTATGGCGCCGAGGCATCACGTGATGGCACATTGTCATGGCAACATGTCACCGCCTGATGTCAGTGTCTCGTTGTCATGGCAACAGGGTGCGTCATGTGATGTAATTTGTTTTATAAATAATTTTTTAATGTGTCCCGGTTTTTCATTTTGAAAATCTGGTCACCCTAGGTATCAGGTAATAAGATAAGGGCTAATGACCATTATCTGCCCTGGGGGTATACTGAGGTCTGGAGCGCAGAAGCCGGATGATGGTTCCTCTGCGTGCAATCCTGGAATGTAGAAGCAATAGAAGTGAAGGGGAGCAAAAGGTGCACTGCAACTGGAGAAGTACTTAGAAAAAATATATATTGGGCAAACTCCAAAATAAAATAGAGGGTATTTAATGAGTAAACTCACAGATGTATGAGCATGACAACCGCACCAATGCGTTTCGTCCCACAGGACTTTATCAAGGTGGTACACCTTGATAAAGTCCTGCGGGACGCAACGCGTTGGTGCGGTTGTCATGCTCATACATCTGTGAGTTTACTCATTAAATACCCTCTATTTTATTTTGGAGTTTGCCCAATATATATTTTTTCTAAGTACTTCTCCAGTTGCAGTGCACCTTTTGCTCCCCTTCACTTCTATGATAATAAACAACACTGCAACAACAACCTGTAGCTTTACTTTGACATAGAGGTGACAGTAATAATTATTTACTGAGCTATAGGTTTTATACGGAATCCACAATGTCAGTATAACTGTTCATACACCACAGCCTTCTTCAGAATGTTTAGTTTTGTGTGTTGTCTTTCACCGTTCGGACAGTTTGTGGCGAATAAGATTGTTATTGTTACATGGAAGTGTTTTGAAGTTTGTGATGTATGTATGTAGTGTGTATTTTTTATGTGTATAGGGCCCTTAACTGTACTTAGCGTTTTACAAGAGAGACAATAAAGTATATGGAATTAAAGTACAATAATTGAAACAAACAAGATCAGACAATAGGAAAGGAAATCCCTGCCTCTGAGAACTTACAATCTAGGTGGTACTGTATGATGGGAGCCTTATAGCAGGTGAGGGAATAAGTGCAGTAGATGGCAGTGCTTGGCCACAGGGGTTGGTAGGAGCGACTGTGGGTGTAGGAAAGTAGCCATGAGTCTAGGTTATTGAAGCGCTTCATTTAAGGGGTACGTTTTGGCGTATGCTGAATGCGAAGGAATTCCTCAGTAAGGAGTAGTGAGGAAGAGAGAGAGAGAAAGTGAAAGGGTGGAAAGTAGAGAGTCATGCCTCGGACGTGGTCAAAAAGACCGTGCTGAGCCGCGCTGAGGGGAAACATTATCCCTATCAGCATGGCTTTAGACGGCGCTTCCGCAGGCGTGCGGAGTCGTGTGGAATTTCAGCCGACAACCCAATTTTAGTTTTCCCGCTGAAGGAAGCGCAGGACCGGTCACGTGACTGCCAGAAGCCAATGGCAGTCCGTGACGTCGGCGCCGTGACGTGGTGCGCTAGCCCCGCCTCCCGCTCCGCCTCCAGGCCCGTCTCCCACCCGGCACACAAGCGCGCTCGCTGACGCTCATGCAGGGACACGAAAAAGCTCCTGCTTGAGCAGGAGAGCATGAGCGTCAGCGTGCTCAGCGCTCTTCCCTGCACCATGTCCGTGGCCTCATGAGTAGAATGCAGGAGACGAGCAGGGGCATAGCTGGAGATCAAAATTGATATGTAGGCCAGAGCAGATGAGTGGAGAGCCTTTGAGTTAAGGAGGAGAACTTTGTGTGTGCTGCAAAACATGATGGGAAGCTAGGAGAGGGATTCAATCGCAACCACCCCAGTGTACATCTGTGTTGCCCCAAAGGTGGACAGCCGAAAGGCAGTCAAATGGTGTGAGCTGTTTACTGCCATTGTTGATGTTAAATCTGCTCTATTTCAATCTGAAACTCACAAACCCTTTATCCCCTGTACCCAATTTTCCAACTCTATCTGTCCATGAAATGTCTGTGAAATCACTGTATAACCTCTGTTTTTTTACTGTAACCATGTATTTTTTATAATTCTGTGCCCAGGACATACTTGAAAACGAGAGGTAACTCTCAATGTATTACTTCCTGGTAAAACATGTTGATAAATAAATAAATTTAAAAATTAAAGAGGAGATGAGCAGGAACTGTTTTGGGAGAAAGTTAAATTATTTTAACAGCAGAATTTTGGAAAGATTGCAAAGGAAAAAATTGTTAGGCAGGGAAGGCTGTTAGCCGTATGTTACAATAATCCAGATGGGAGAGAATAAAGGCATTCATTACAGTTTTAGCTGTGGGGCAGAGGAAAGGGCGGATCTTGGCAATGTTACTGAGGAAAAAGCGACAACTTTTAACCATACCGTGAATGTAAATGGAGAAGGAAAGGGAAGAGTCAAATGTCATTCCTAGTCAACATGCTTTGGTGACAGGATAGATGATAGAACCATTTACGGCTCCCCAAGTCTAGGGGAAAATATAAGGAGCTTAGTTTTAGCCATATTAAATTTAAGATGGTGGAGTGCCATTCACCGGGAAAATAGTCAGTAGGCAATCAGAGACTTGGGACTCGATTGCAAGTTTGAGGGTAGGGTTAGATAGATATCTGTGTATCATATACATAGAGATGATGCTTAACGCCAAAAGAACTGATGAGGTCAGCATGTGATAGTTGATAGAGAGAGAAAAGGAGAGGTCCCAGAACAGAGACCTGAAGAACACCAAAAGAAAGATCAAGAGAAAATGAAGATATGCAACAGAGACGGAAATGCAATCAGAGAGGTATGATGAGAACCAGTATAGATCATTGCAGATACCAAGGGAGTTTAGAATATGAAGGTGAAGAGAGTGATCAACAGTATCAGAGGCAGCAGAGCTATCAAGCAGGATTGCTGGTGGAAAATGTCCATAGGATTTGGTTTCATGTACAGTACCGACACACTTTATTGCAGTGTGGTCGGTACCGCAAGCCGGGAGATTTCCCGGCTTGCTAGTGGCCGCCCCTCGGCGTGCCGCGCATCATAGACGCGCGGTCACGCGTCTTCGGGAGCCTGCGCCCCCTGCACGCGCGTCCAGGGCTCCCCGAGGGAGCCCTGGTGTCCCGCGATCTGCGGGACGGCGGCAGGGGGTTCCGGGGGACCCGGGGGACCCGGCGGACCCGGCAGCGGTAGGGAGAGCGCCCCGATCGGAGGGCGCTCTTCCGCTGCTTCGGCGCGCGCCCGTCACACTCGGGCGCGCGCCAGGCTACTGCTGCGGCCAAGAACGGGCAAATGCTCGAATAAACTTGGCCGCAGCAGTAGATCATTGGCTACTTTAGTGAGCACAGTCTCTGTTGAATGATTTGTACAAAAGTCAGATTGTAAATAGTCCAGAAGAGAATAGGATTTAAGAAAGTTGATCATATGGGAGAACACAAAATGTTATAGCAGTTTGTGGGCACAATCTAGGATGGATACAGGGCGATAGTTAGTATGGCCTGTAGGCCGTAGGGCTGACTACCGCATGCTTAAAGAAGAAGGGGAACATGCCAGAGGACAGAGAGAAATTGAAGATATGGGTGAGAGTAGGTATTGACAGGAGTAAGAGTTCTGATAAGGCCTGAGGGGATAGGATCAAGAGGGCATGTCGTAGAGGGAGAAGAGAAAATCAACTTAGAAACGTCCAACTCTAACAGGAGAAAGGGAGTCAAGAGTGGAGGGGAAGGGTACAGAAGGACTCTCCTTGTGGATAGCACCCACCTTACCTTTAAAGTGGTCAGCAATGGCTTGAAAAGAAGTGAAGGAAGGATGGCAGTGGGAGGAGGAGGTCAGAGGAGGGCGTCAAATACAGAGAAAATATGGTGTGGATTGAATTTGTGAGTCTTGATGAGTGAGGAAAAGTAGTGTTGTTTGGCCTTAGCGAGAGCAGAGTTAAAACAGGAGAGGAGACATTTATACTGCAAAAAAATCAACCTAAATGTGAGATTTCTTCAAGAGGAGCGAGTGCAGGTGCGAAGTAAGAATGTTTATGAATTTAGCCACGGCCGTGGGTTAGATAGACGGGTGTGCTGGAGCCGAGCTGGAGCATAGAGAGCAAACAATGATAGAGCTGACAGATTGTAAGGTTCAGAGAAAGGAGACAGAGAGAAGAGAGGTTAGAGGTTCAGGGTAGATGCCAGAACAGAGAGGTCTCAACAGTAGCTAGTAGAACAGGTAGGAGGAGATGAGGGGAATGTGTGGTGGTAAATGATAGGAGATGATGGTCAGCAAGCAAAAAGGTGGACATAGTTAAATCAGAAAGGGATCAGTTTTTAGTGAAGACCAGATCTAGATAGGGACCTTCCTTGTGGGTGCTGGAATTGGTCCATAAGTGGAGACCAAAGGAGGAGGATAATGAGAGAAGGCGAGGTGCTCAGGAGGCTGAGGGGATCATGAATATGACAGTTAAAGTCCTCAGTAAAAGGATAGGAGAGGCAGAGAAGAGAAAGAAGGAGAAAAAGAGAAAAAAGGGACAAGTTCAAAATATTTTATAAAAGTACGAAAGATAGTCAGTACAATATGTTAAAAAAAAACAAGGTCTTTGCCTGAGCTGAGAAAAAGTTGTAGAGCCCGTTCAGGGAAGGTGGTGTCCCACACTCAGCTTGCTGCTGATGTCAATCCTCCATTGCCTGGAGTGGAAGCCGATTAGGGAGCCGATGATATGCCGCACTGGTATGTCCGGTTGGAGCGCTGGTCACTCTGGGCGTGTGATCAGAGGGGAGCTCTTCACCGGAGATATGGCTGGCATCCTGCCTCGTCCATGGGTGCCAACTCTGGTATACCGGAAGTGACATTGCGGGTAACAATATCCGGTTTACGGTTTGTGTCACTCGGTAAATCCTACCGGGCTGATAGTATAATGTGAAATGAAAACAGATGATCCCAATAAAATCAATGGGGGTCCGTATACGAACTGGTTCCTGGCGTGATGACAGTCTGTGTAGTAGACAATGTGATCCACTGGTTACAAGAAAATCCAACGCGTTTCGGCACTAGTTGTGCCTTCCTCAGGGAAAATTACTCTAGTGTTTGAACCAACATTTATACACATTGGAGAGGCGGTAACCTCATACCTGATTGATTGAAACACAGAGTTTCAGTGACTTAACCCCTTGTGATAGAGGTGGTACAGACAAAAACCTCAATGTGTAGAAATGTGGATTCACACTAATATTCTAGTTGCACAATGGTTCATGTCATAAATGATTAAAATATACATAACCACATAAAGTGCATTGTTGAGATATTAGAATATAAAACATCATACTATCACTAAAACAACATTTATTCAAAACCTTATTGATTTTAAAGCTTTTATTGTATAATAACTAATCTAAAACTATAATGAACATAAAAATGGATAACTGTTAGTAAATAAATATAATACAGTGAAGTATTAGGCTATGAACAATAATATGGGTCTATGTTCTGCTGGTATGAGATGACCTAAAGTCTGGATGGTGCTCCTGGAAAAATCAGTGTTGTGGAGCCTGACCAGACCATGGGGAATGTAACTCCAAAATGCAAATTGCTCTGATGAGTTAACCTAACCCAAATGGCATAGGGTGCTACAATTATGTCAACGAGGCCTTAGTCCCTCATAAACCCACCTGAGGTGGACACATATATGAAGGGTTTTGTAAACCAGGAATTGGTACAGTGTGAGAGGTTCATAAATGAACCTAAAGGGAGCAGAGCCCAGAAAAAAGATGCCTCCTTTGGGTGGATCCTTATGTAAGGGGGAAAAATCACTGGAAAGCCAGCAAATCCAACTCCTCATTGAGTCCCCCTGGTTGCATGGTCTGTAACTTAAATATCCAAGAAGATTCTTGCTGACCGAGTTTCAAAACCTTATCCCCTCTAGCTGTACCCATATTGATACTCTTTAATCCTATTACTGTAAAACCATCAGGCTTTTGGTTATGTCTCTGAGCAAAATGTCTGGACACTCCGTGTCCCATGAATCCTTTAATGATATTCCGTCTATGCTTCAGAAATCTTTTGTGCAATGTCCTTATTGTGCGTCCTACATATTGTAGACCAAACGTACAACTAAGGTGGTATACCACATGTGTGCTATTACAATTGATAACATTTCTTAAAGGGAATACCTCGTCAGTTACATTGTATTTGAATTCTAATACCTTGCTCATAATATGTTTACATGTGTTTACCATAGGAGATAGCAGTCTCCACAGCATGTTGTGAGAGCTAGGTTTTTGTTAAAGCAAAGAGCTGAAGAGAAGGGGAGCAGAAGAGGTTGTGTACAACCAGAGCCTTGTTACTCAGATAGTGGACATTCCAGAGGGCACAGGAGTAGGGAAGAGAGGGAATGGAGAAAAGTAATAGGTATTATGTTAGATGGGTTAACACCCTTAGCACTGACGGAGGAGGCAGCAGTTAGGCATAGGCGAGAGCAGGTGTTTATATGGCTTTGTCCAAGATTAGGAGAGATATCTCCAGCAGCAAGAAGGAAGAGTAGAGAGTGAGAGAGGAGGTGAGAAGAGGATTTGTGGAGGGGCTTTTTATTGAGGGCTGTAGAAGTTGCTGGGAAAGAGGTGTGTAAATAGTGGTGCAGTGTATCGGCAAAAGCATAAGTGGAGTGGAGGAGCGATGAAGAAATGTGGCTAGAAGGAGAAGAGTGGAAGGTGGAGAGAAAATAAAGGTTTACAAGAAAAGCAATAGGAAGGGCATAATGAGGTGCAGGTAGTATGGAGAGAAAGGTAGGAGGAGAGTTCCCAGGTATTGGAGGATATGAGGAGTAGGAGTTGAAAAAGCAGGTGTATACATCAGGTCTGGAACGTTCTAGGACATTTAGTCACGGCACACCTTGCTGCTAGGACCCTCAGCCACCAGCTGCACTAAAGTAAGAGCCTAACGTTAACTATTACCCTAAAACCCGCTAATTCTAACCTCTATTACTAACGCTACCCCCTTCCCTAAAAATCTTAACGTCTTACCCTAAAACCTCTATAGTTAGCACCCTACCCTAAGCACTAAAACCTCTAATGTGAACCCCTACCCTAACCTCTAAACCCTCTAAAGTTAACACCCTATCCTAACCACTGAAACCCTTGAAACTTACCTTGTTGTAGAAGCGACTGGCAGCGCAGGTTCCAGCGGTGCCTAGGCTGCAGCGAAGGATCCGTCTATGGCCGAACGCCCGCAGTAAATTTGGTCATGGCATGTCCCATTCCCACCTGGGAGGGCAGCGTAGCACTAAACATTATTCAGCAGCTTAGAAAGTTATCCTCAGCTGGCAAAATTGTCAGCGCATTTAGAAAGCCAAGTTCTCACAGTTACAGGGTTGTTGACAAAGTGCTAAATTCAGTTCTTCTTTTCTTGTTCATCTCAAATTCAACTCCAATTTTAACTCCGCACAGACACTTCACATGTGACACACAAGATGTTACACAGCCATATATAGTAAACGTTTTTCTTTTCAAATCGCAATAATGGGAATGTTGAAGTGATATTCAATATTTACCTTTTTGATGTGAAACTTCTTAGCTGGCACAAATCGCCTTCATGGAGATGGATGTTTGTAACGGAAGTGACGTCAGTGTTGGCAGAAGAGGCCATTGGCGCACGCATGCACAGAAGCGGCTGTTGCCGTGTGCATGCGCAGAACTGTCTGGCACATGCCGCATATACGCAGAAGTGGCTGTGTCGCTCTCGCATGCTCAGAAGCAGCAGGCGCCTCTCACACATGCGCAGAAGTGGCCGACACCACTTCAACAAGCCACGCATGGGTAGAAGTAGTCAGGGATTTTCGCACATGCGCAGGGCCACACAGATAGGCGCAGAGGCAGCCAGACACCGAGACACACATGCTCAGTTTGTAGTGTATTTAGTGTAATGTATAGGTAGATTCAAATATATTGGGAAACTAAAATTAGTTAAAAGTAAATTTTTGAACATTTTTGAAACATCAAGCAGATTAATATATTTTTGGTTTATAACGGGAAACTGTTATTCACATGAATTGTACTTACTCAGTTTCCATTACGCAGGGAACAGTTTTGCTTTATACCATTAAAAAAAGGGGGGGTTGTGGCAAGCACACGCATTGTAAGTGAAACTTCTTTGTGTTGTGTCACTGAAATTGTATTTTGATGTTTTTGATTGAATGAAAGACTTTTGAGAGTATAATTACAATTTCAGTTACAAAACACAAAGACGTTTCACTTAAAATGCGCGTGCTAACCACACACACCCTGTTTTTAACTTTAAGACAGTGCTTGATCGTTTTGACAGACAATAGCTACCTTTCTGGACAACGCCATTGTCAGCATCTCTACTGTCAGTGGAAATTAGGCTTATTTATCGGCTCGTATAATAATAGCACACAATAGTGTGCGAATTGTGTTAAATTTGCCAGACATTACAGTTTTAAACTGAAGATTGAGAATACTAGGAGAATTTGATGACAAAATCCACAAATTGCTGGCGTTTCAAAGTTTTTTAAGTGTTTCAGTCCATGTCCTATTAGGTTTAATCGCTCATCCCACAGCGCGATACAAAATAGTGTTTTGCTAGTTTATATACAGAGTTTATTTACAGAGGTCTCTATGCACTGAGGTGGCAGCATTATTTATATACATTTTGCACTGTGAAGATTTCCTCAGTTCTTTTTTCTCTGCTGTTCTTGATAACAAAATTCGTATACAGGGATTTGGTTTACATGAAAAATGAATAGTAGCTGTGTTGACGGGAAGAATTCTCACATGAATAAAGGAACTAGCCATCCATAATGAAAAAGAATTTCTATTTAAGCATTGTGCAATTTCTATTTAAGCATTAAGCATTAAGATGTTGAATTCACATGCAATGACACAATTTGTTTTTTATAATTTGTATAAAAATAAAGGATGGATTTAGACCCAAAGTTACTAAGTAGTGCTATGTCGCAGCGTTGAAAGACAACTACAGCCCTTTCAAGTGGTTAATGACGTTAAAGGTGTGTGTATATATGACCCTTGGTGTCAACATGATAGTTTAGTAAGCATGATACATTCCTTGTTCTTACGAAAGAAATAATATGGAACACAACACAATTAGGCTGTAATGGGTAACAACACTCTCCATCACAGAAAGTACAGTAAAGACAAAAATAGTCTACCTACATATTCCATGCAGCTTCCCTACTTCCACAATAGCCTTGCCACTTGGGGTTAGCTATAAAAGAAAAAGCCTCTCATTATAACTACATACTGTATAATGCCATTTGTATCCTCTGCTGAATCTACCGAAGGAAACCATGAGATGGATTTTCTGAAGTTTGCAGTGGTTTGGTCTAAAATGTAATGTTATTCGGAGTTAGTAAGGATGCTCTAGAGCAGGGGTGCGCAAAGTTTTTGACCTGTGCCCCCCCTGCCTTGCAGCCCCAGCGTTCGCGCCCCCCGTCTCCTATGACCCGGCGTCAAATGATGCCGCTTTTCATGTGACGTCACATCACGTGACCCTGCAGCGTAATTTGATGCGCGTTGCCTTGGCGCCGTGTCACGTTAAATGACCCCACAGCGTCATTTAACGCTGTGTTGCCATGGCAATGCGTCACCGAAGAGCTGGCTGGCAGCAGGTAAGAAATGTTACAGAGGCCTCACGCCTCCCCCGGCATTTAATTTAAATGCCTTGGGAAAGGGCGCTGGGCCTTTATAAGTGCCACGCCCCCATAGAAAATGTTGCGCCCCCCACCCCCAGTTTGCGCACCCCTGCTCTAGAGTTTGTAATTTGATATTGATCAAATGCAACCAGAACTTACATTTTGTGTGCAATTACTAAAGAGTAATCAAACCATATCAAACGCAAGACTTTGTGGTCAAACTAGGGGGCTTAAACTTCTAAGTGAACTAATTTCAGTGATATGCGTTATCTGTGAAATCTACATGACTGATGACTTTTGCAAGCAGAAAATTAAACAACTATGATTTTTTTTTTAAATGATTGGTTTTCTTTAATTGCCTGTATTCCAAGCAAAGAATGCAAATTGTGAACCGTAACATTTATTTTTTAATGTTCTGGTTTTGTTTGCTAAGAACTTCCATTCAAAAATAACATTTCCATTAAACTTAATCAAATTTGAACCCTTTTCTGTATGAGTTTAATATGTTTTTGCAATCAGTGTTAAGTGTAGTCATGTTATCTCTCAAAATGTCACAAAATACTATAACTGCAGCTCTCTGCATTCAGGTTTTTATCTCATGCCTCAGTTTTCACTAAAATGTGACCTTTGCCAGGACACTGTGCCACAGAACTGGGTCTGCTTAATGTCTCAAGTTATAGAAACATGGTGTATACTTTTTTATATACAGGCATACCCCGCATTTACGTACGCAATGGGACCGGAGCATGTATGTAAAGCGAAAATGTACTTAAAGTGAAGCACTACCTTTTCCCCACTTATCGATGCATGTACTGTACTGCAATCATCATATACGTGCATAACTAATATAAATAATGCATTTGTAACAGGCTCTATAGTCTCCCCGCTTGCGCACAGCTACGGTACAGGTAGGGAGCTTGTACTGCTGTTCAGGACGTGATGACAGGCGCATGCGTGAGCTGCTGTTTGCCTATTGGGCGATATGTACTTACTCGCGAGTGTACTTAAAGTGAGTGTACTTAAAGCGGGGTATGCCTGTAATAGTCCTGAACATGAGAATCCTTCTGCACAATGACAGCGTTTTTCTGAAACTTCATACATACTGTAGGTCTTTTCTTAATATGTTGCCATCT
Source organism: Ascaphus truei (assembly GCF_040206685.1). Taxonomy (NCBI): domain Eukaryota; kingdom Metazoa; phylum Chordata; class Amphibia; order Anura; family Ascaphidae; genus Ascaphus; species Ascaphus truei. The sequence goes on from NC_134483.1 coordinate 450,546,955, forward strand.
CAATTCTTATTGGTTTGGCTTGTGCACGGTGTAATTTTCCAGACATATTTTCATGCTAAATGCTTCTTAAAAGCACTGTCACATTTATAGCTGGATTTAGTTTGGTGCTAATATTCTGTGAAAATATATACAATACATGGTCAGAGAGCACATTTACATGTCACAAATAATGCTGTATTTCCTGTTATTTTTTGTTAACATTTTTATTACTTAATAAAGTTGTATTACATACAAGTTTGTATTACAGTACACAATAAAGTTGTATTACATACAACAGTTTCTAAAGCGTTCTAATACAATTTCCTTCTACAACACTACTAAGCTATTGTACTTCCTTTACTTAGAAGGCAAAAACTAAAGTTTATCTTTGGATGCTGTGATAATCTTGTGTTACTGTATGTTGGAATGTGATAATGACTAGATGCCGTGGCTATTGCTAACTTGGTATAATGTTCTGGTGTTGCTCCTTTGAACTAAATAACTGGGTTTGCAGTATAATTGAAAGCATATGTCACAAAATAAGAGAGATTGTAAACAACACAATAACGTGTTGCCATGCATCTTTTTAATTATAGATACATTTTATCATTTATAATTATTTGCCTAACTTTACTTGATGTGATCCTGTAAAGTAAAACAATTATAATAAGTAGTTTAAGCAGTGTAATTAAAATTAAATGTGTTTTTTTTTTAAAGAACAACCAAGAAGAAGAGTTTAAAAGGCGGAATATCTATTATACTGTATGAATAATTTTGAATTGCTGTTTTATTAAATGACTAATTATATGATGGCATCAGATGATAAATGAACTGATTGTAAACAGATCCCATATCTTGCAACTTGAGGAATACTCGCACAATGATTCGTTTATTTATTTACCTCCTGTAATTAGAAATTACTGCCATTTCGAAATGCTAGTCATTTAGTATTTCTTCTAAAATTTAGTTTGTACTTAAACATGGGTTCTTTATAATAAAGCATATTCTAGATCAGTCCATTCTTTAGGGTCTTGAAGATACTGTAGATATATTGGATCCCTGAGTCTAGCATCAAATTCCTCTTTTCTGACTCTTTTCTCATACTCACTTATCAATTTAATATCTTGCTCTTCCCACTCTGTAAACCTGAGTTAAATAGCACTCACAGAGCCTGGTATCAGCGTACCTGAGTGCTCTTGTTGGCCCAGGCTCTCCACCCACCCGGCGAGTCTGTCACATGTCTGGGACATATGAGTTTCATATGAGTCTTGACTGATCTCGAATATGCTTTATTATGTATCTAAACGAAGGTGAGCTGGAATGCTGGATGACGCAACCTCCTCTACATTTTCAGACTCTATCCCCCTTTTTACTACCTCCATCAAACAGAATATTTAAATGAATTGTGTATACTACTTTTCTGATACTTTGTTGCACCCATGCTATATACACACATCCTACCACTGAGTTTTAGAATTTTAAAACTAGGTCTGGCTACACCGTGCTAATAGAGACAATATTCTACCTCCTTTAAATTTTGAGTTTATATTGGGTTCAGGGAAGATATTAAGTATTACTTTAGCCCTCAAACTACAACTGCTGAGAATTAGAACTTCAACCTGATACACAGTCTCCAATTTAATGGTGTATGGCTATGCGAATAGAAAGGTCTAGTATATGTGTCTTTTCACTTCTATTATTGTAACATTTTTGCTTGCTTTTGATTCACCTTTATTTTAAGCGATGTATTAATAGCTAATTTTTAAATTATTTAAGAGGTGTGCACCACTTACAGGAATCCTTTTGACTTGCCTCTATCAGTATATTTTTTACTCTGGACTGTATATCTATTATCTGATATTCCTGGGAAGCACCCTGTAATAAATACATTTCACCAAATAATTACACTAATTAAATCTACCAATATAAGGAGGGTTTGAGCGAGGTTTATCTATTGGTTTCGCTTTTCCCTACAGCAGCCTTAGTTTCTAGCATATCACTGAAGGGTTATTTAATATATCCCATATTCAGAAACTGGACCAGGCTCTCTCTACAGCTACCCCGATTTTATTGTTATTTCAGTTTTGTGTTTCATTTTATAATCAGCTTTTCAGTTTACTGATCAATGAGGTAGGGAAAGCGCAACAGCAAACACCACAAAGTATGAAACGGTCCTCACTACCCCGCCCGCCCACCCACCAAACACTGAGTCACACAGGAAGTGACATCAGTCAAATGCTGATGCGTATTTTACGTAAAGGACGCTTCTTCCAGGACAGGTTGCACCAGGCACCAGGCATTTGGCTGACAACACTTCTTGTTTGACACACCATAAATGCATTATATATATATATATATATAATATATATATATATATAAATAAACTGTAAATATTACTGTATGTTCATTTGCATGTCTTAGACAGGTCTGCAACCCTGTCTTTCCCCATTATCGCCCAGCATACAGCACTTCCACTGCAGCAAGGGATTCTGGGAAATGACATGCAAATGAGCACTCAGTGCCACCTTTTGTCTCAAGCTCATATTACACAAGCAAATCCTCAAGCCAATGCATGCTGCTTTAAACACAGCTTTTAGACAGAGGCTGGGATGAGATGCAAAGCCATTAAACCCACTCACAGGCATGTTTCAACCTTGATGGGTATCATCAGTGTGAGGTTGGTTGTAATGGCTAAGCTGGTTTTGACACTATAGACTAGGTAATCACCACAATTATTAAGGTTATGGTGGGTAAAAAAAGTGACAAAAACCCTCTACAGTAAAGCATAAAGCAACTGTAAATATTAATGTATGTTCATTTGCATGTCTTAGACAGGTCTGCAACCCTGTCTTTCCCCGTTATCGCCCAGCATACAGCACTTCCACTGCAGCAAGGGATTCTAGAAAATTACATGCAAATGAGCACTCAGTGCCACCTTTTGTCTCAAGCTCATATTACACAAGCAAATCCTCAAGCCAATGCATGCTGTTTTAAACACAGCTTTTAGACAGAGGCTGGGATGAGATGCAAAGACATTAAACCCACTCACAGACATGTTTCAAACTTGATGGGTATCATCAGTGTGAGGTTGGTTGTAATGGCTAAGCTGGTTTTGAGACTATACACTAGGTAATCACCACAATTATTAAGGTTATGGTGGGTAAAAAAAGTGACAAAAACCCTCTATATATATATATATATATATATATATAATCAAAAAATAAATAGATGATACCGTTCTGTGGATATAACCACAGAATTGTAGACCAGCAAATTCACAAAGCCACCAGAATACCAAGAAGTGATCTCCTTGAATACAAACAGAAGGAGACAAGCGACAGGGTACCTTTGGTGGTCACATATAACCCACACCTAGGAGCCCTATGCAAGATCGCCAGGAAAATACAACCCATCCTCCAGGAAGATACAAGACTGCAACGGGTCTTCCCTGAAGCACCCTTATTATCATACAGACAACCCCACAATCTCAAGAATATTATGGTGAGGAGTAAAGTATTCAGCAGTACAACTGAATGCGGGACAAAACCATGCCAGGACCCAAGATGCAAAACCTGCGCAATGCTCTACACAGCGGACACAATACAAATACCACACAAGAATCGGGAATACAAAATCAGAGGAGGGTTCACCTGTTCCTCCAGCAATGTCGTGTACCTCATCATGTGCATGAAATGCCCAGGGGGCTGCTACTACATAGGTGAGACAGGACAGGGGCTAAACAAGAGAATGAACCTGCATCGCCACAGCATCACACGCGGAACAAGAGACAGTCCTGTTGGCGAACATTTCTCTGACTCTGGCCATAAGATGAACGATCTGAGGGTTGCCATACTCAAAGGTAATCTTAAAACCCCGAAAGAGAGACGGTTGCATGAATACAAATTTATGCAACTGTTCGGGACACTTAGCAGTGGCCTAAACAGAGATCGAAATTTTATGAGTCATTACTGACACTAGCGAACTCTCTTCCCATGAGCGCTAAAGGCCATGTCTGTACATGCTGTGCTATATGTATGCACACACAGCTGTCTCTCACACATACCAATACTCCTTATTTTTCCATCCCTATACACCAATAGGGACCACATACTGCACCGACACACTTTATTTGAGCAAATACCCAGTATGTACCTGGCAGATACCTGGAATGCGCCGCTCCTAACCTCTGTCAAGCCCCGTTGCGTTTGCCTTCCCAGCCTGGGTTCGTGCCTGGCTGACGGGAGGCTGATCTGTTAAATGATAATGATTAGGATTTAATAGGCTGCAATGCTTCGCGTGTCTACCAGATGGCATAAATTCATGAATTGTAATGCAGTATATATATATATACTGTGCAGTATTGCAGCCAGAGGGAATAAAATGCTTCAATCCCTGCCTGGAAAATACCTCAATGCACTCGGGCAGAAAACAGTCACAAACCTCAATACACCCGGGTATACCCAAATTCGTGGGACTAGCCGAGCTCGAATAAAGTGTGTCGCCAGTGTAGTATCCACACACACTTTTAGTTGTGCTACAAACTCTCACATTTCCACACCCACCCACACCATTTATATCCCCTCTCACTCCACACACACCTTGTATAGAGCACTGTTTATACTGTGGGCTCTCCATTCATTCTTATTCACACTGATACACATACACACTCTTTCTTCACTTGCTTTCAGTAACCCTTTGTCACCTCTAGCCATAAAACACATCCACATCGGGGGAAGGACCAGCACAGATAACATTCCAAGAGACACTGTTTTTAAGTAATCCTTGCTTCATTCATTGTAACATCGCCGGAAGAAGAGATCAGTGTATCTCGAAAGCTTGCACAAATAAAAGCATTTCGTTAGCCACAGAACGGTATCATCTATTTATTTTTTGATTATTGAAGCTCGGCTAACACGGTACTGATACCTCTACATATATATATATATATACAGTGGTTGACAAATCACCAAAAAATCTACTCGCCACCTAGTCCCAAACGTGTGCTGCTTGGGCCAATATTTACTCGCCCGGGGGTTAAATCCACTCGCCCGGGGCGAGCAAATGTATAGGTTTGTCGAACACTGTATATATATATATATATATATATGCAAATATAGCTGTATGCTCATCTGCATGTCTTAGGCAGGTCTGCAACCCCACCTTTCCCCATTATCACCCAGCATACAGCACTTCCACTGCAGCAAGGGATTCTGGGAAATGACATGCAAATGAGCACACAGTGTCACTTTTTGCCTCAATAACCATTTTTAACATGGTTCCCTATAGGCTTAAGCTTGCTGCATGGTCACAGCTTTGAGCACAGCCAGGGTTAAGATGCATACCCAGAAAACCACCCACAGACAGCTTTTTTTTTTTTTTTTTCCTCACGAGAGGGTACACCCTCTCGCTCATCGGATACCAGTCCACTTCAGTGGATAGGGAGCTTGCCCTTGGACTGTCTAACCGAAGTCAGACCCGCCCTCGGTGCCCAGTTTCCCTGGAGGTTTCAGCCCGAAAGCCTAGGTCTCCAGGGACATTGATGCCTTCCTCCGTTAGGATTCAGGACATCCGTCTCTTCCTCCCTCTGGCCCAAGGCCCGCAAGGGAGTTCACATCATATCCCCTCTTTCGAGGGTTGTGCGGGTGCACCCCAGCCCCGAAGGGCTGGTTGTTCGAATGCCATCCCCCCTTAGCCCGAAGGCACAGGGGTTCTGTGGTCCTGGGCCTGGACACCACCTCTCAACTAGCTAGAGGGCCAAATGCTTGCCACAGACCTTTCCTACTGGAGCCCATGTAGGATAGTACTGCATTTGGTCATAGCTGTGCAGGTCGAGAGGAGCACTCATCTCGCTTGATCTTAGCCAAAAGGCCGAGAAGCGACAACTGTTTCGACCTTGATGGGTCTCATCAGTGTGGGGTTGATTTTACTGGGAAAGCAAGAGAGGCTATGGGATAGGCTAAACCATAATACTGAGTTAAGTCATGGTGAGTAAAAAAAGTGACAAAAACCCTCCACAGGAAAGCAAATACGCAAATATAGCTGTATGCTCATCTGCATGTCTTAGGCAGGTCTGCAACCCTGCCTTTCCCCATTATCACCCAGCATACAGCACTTCCACTGCAGCAAGGGATTCTGGGATTTGCATGTCATTTCCCAGAATCCCTTGCTGCAGTGGAAGTGCTGTATGCTGGGTGATAATGGGGAAAGGCGGGGTTGCAGACCTGCCTAAGACATGCAGATGAGCATACAGCTATATTTGCGTATTTGCTTTCCTGTGGAGGGTTTTTGTCACTTTTTTTACTCACCATGACTTAACTCAGTATTATGGTTTAGCCTATCCCATAGCCTCTCTTGCTTTCCCAGTAAAATCAACCCCACACTGATGAGACCCATCAAGGTTGAAACAGCTGTCTGTGGATGCCTTGGCCCTTTGGCTTAGATCAAGGCGATATGAGTGCTCCTCTCGGCCTGCACAGCTATGACCAAATGCAGTACTATCCTATCTGGGGCTTCAGTAGGAAAGGTCTGTGGCAAGCATTTGACCCTCTAGCTCGTTGAGAGGTGGTGTCCAGGCCCTGGATCTCAGAACCCCTGAGCCTTCGGGCTAAGGGGGGATGGCATTCGAACAACCAGCCCTTCGGGGCTGGGGTGCACCTGCACAACCCTCGAAAGAGGGGAGACGATGCGAACTCCCTTGCGGGCCTCGGGCCAGAGGGAGGAAGAGACGGATGTCCTGAATCCTAATGGAGGAAGGCATCAATGTCCCTGGAGACCTAGGCTTTTGGGCTGAAACCTTCAGGGAAACTGTGCACTGAGGGCGGGTATGACTTCGGTTGGACAGTCCAAGGGCAAGCTCCCAATCCACTGAAGTGGACTGGGATCCGATGAGCGAGAGGGTGTACCCTCTCGGGAGGAAAAAAAAAAAAAAGCTGTCTGTGGGTGGTTTTCTGGGTATGCACCTTAACCCTGGCTGTGCTCAAAGCTGTGACCATGCAGCAAGCTTAAGCCTATAGGGAACCATGTTAAAAATGGTTATTGAGGCAAAAAGTGACACTGTGTGCTCATTTGCATGTCATTTCCCAGAATCCCTTGCTGCAGTGGAAGTGCTGTATGCTGGGTGATAATGGGGAAAGGCGGGGTTGCAGACCTGCCTAAGACATGCAGATGAGCATACAGCTATATTTGCGTATATATATATATATATATATATATATACACACACACATGTAGAGGTATCAGTACCGTGTTAGCCGAGCTTCAATAATCAAAAATTAAATAGATGATACCGTTCTGTGGCTAACGAAATGCATATATATATATATATACACACACACACACACACACACACACACACACACACACACACACACACACACACACACACACACACACACACACACACACACACACACACACACACACACACACACACACACACACACACACACACTTCGACAATCATATACATTTACACGCCCGGGGCGAAGGGATTTAACCTCCGGGCGAGTAAATATTGGCCCAAGCAGCACACGTGTTTTTTTAAATTTCCCTGCTCGCGCTGAAAAAATAAAAATAAATAAAATCCCCCTACCTGACAGCTGATTGGCGCACGCTGCCAGGCTTTGTGGATGCGCGGCCAGGCTCTATATGAGCCCGCCCCCAACGAGCAGCCATTTTTTTTCCCATGGAGGACACAGTAAGTACTATCTGTGCCTTACCCCCTGTCCCCGGCGCTCCCGCTGCCCGCAGTTATGGAGGTGGTAGCGGGGGTGTTCTCCTGTCCCTGGCGCTCCCCCCGTGACAGTCCCTCAGGTCCCCGCTTTCCCCTGTCACTGTGTGACAGCCCACGGGGCAGGAGATGGGAGCGGGGATGTCCCTCAGGTCCCCGCTTCCCTCTGATCCCCCCCCCCACGTGCCTGGTGCTCCCGCTGCCTGCATGGAAGTGGTAGCGGGGGGTTTATTCCCCCCACCGCTGTCCCCGGCGCTACCGCTGCCTGCGCGGGAGGAGGGGGGGAGCGGGTGGTGGTGCTGGTCGCGGCCTTTCCTCTGTTCCGACCCCCCCCGTCTGTGTAGAGTGAGAGAGTGTGTGTGTGTGTGTGTGTGTGTATATGGGAGAGAAAGTGTGTGTGTGTGTGTGTGTGTGTGTGTGTGTGTGTGTGTGTGTGTGTGTGTGTGTGTGTGTGTGTGTGTGTGTGTGTGTGTGTGTGTGTGTGTGTGTGTGTGTGTATATGGGTGTGTGTGTGTATGGGAGTGTGTGTGTGTGTGTGTGTGTGTGTATATATGTGTGTGTATATTTGGGAGTGTGTGTGTGTATGTGTGTGTGTGACACCAGAGGTAACCGCCAATCAGTCACCCCCCCACCTAGTCAGTCAAAGTCACCCAGTCAGTCACCATCTCCTCACCCAATTCCCCCCATCAGTCAGTCCCCCCCTATCTCTTCTCTCTCTCCCCTCCCTGTCTCTCTCCCCTCCCTGTCTCTCTCCCCTCCCTGTCTCTCTCCCCTCTCTGTCTCTTTCCCCTCCCTGTCACTCTCTCCTACACTCTCTCTGTCTCTCTCCCCCACACTCTCTCTCTGTTTCTCTCCCCCACACTCTCTCTCTGTCTCTCTCCCCCACACTCTCTCCCTGTCTCTCTCCCCCACACTCTCTCTCTGTCTCTCACTCTGGATCTGGATATCTTATTTACCCTGTATATCTTAACTGCCCTATACTACACCGAAATAACTTATACTGCTTTCTTCCAGATCTGACTCAAGCTTCACACCGGCAACATCGGAATCCCCCCTAACCCAGAAGACAGGTAGGGAACACCTCCCCTCCAATGTATAAGATTGCTGGAATGAAGATACCTGGACATTGAGGGACTGCGGATCAGGTAAGATCCCAGGCGGGATTGCTGCTTTAGATATTGTGAAGCGGGGACATCCAGACACTGGTTAAGGGGTTCAGAAAACTAGTCATTCACATCTGGCTTTTATTTCTAGATCCAACTTACACACACACACACGGACTAATTGTAGTATAATGTAATACAATAAATACATTTATGTCAAAAACGAATGTTGTTCGACTAGGAATTTATTAAATGTATTTTATTTATATATTTTATTTTAAAGTGGGGTTGGGGGCGGGACTAGGGGCAGGTTTGGGGGTGGGTTTGGGGGCGGGGCTAGGGGTGGGACTAGGGGCGGGACTAGGGGTGGGTTGGGGGCAGGACTAGGGGCGGGGTTGGGGGCAGGACTAGGTGGCGAGTAGATTTTTTGGTGATTTGTCGAACACTGTATATATATATCTCCCCTGGAGACAGCAGCTGACAGCAACATCCTTTTTGGAGCCAATACTGACACTCACACACAAAGAAGAGACCGAGGAGTCCTCAGTTGGTGCATGGGCAGGTCCCATAACATGCTTTATTTTATCAGACAAATTGTAAGTGTGCATTTGTCTTGTCCATGAGATATTAAAACTTTGTTCATCTGATTTTACACAAGGATCGGGCGTTTCTTTTCTCTTTTTCTCTAATATATATATATATATATATATATATATATATATAGTGAATAAATGAGAATAAATGAGAACAAGGCACTCCGTCAGGTAGATATAGGTGGGTGCTAATCCTATATAAATCATATAATATATATATATATATATATATATATATATATATATAAAGCAGAAAATAGCCGTGTTAGTCCAGTTGCGATAGTGCAGAATAAATGAGTTCTCCAGTATTCGGTGATACCTTTTTTATTGGACTAACAATTTATGTCATAGGACAAGCTTTTGAGAGTTATCCTCTCTTCTTCAGGTCAGCAATACTGATATACAAATGAATCTATGGCTAAAACAGTGTGGAGAGAGGAAAAAAAAAAAAAAAACAACAGATATTTACTGTAGATAAGGTAGGGTGTTAAGTGTTTGAAGCCAGGGGACATTGTCAAAGAAAGGTGGGGAGGGGGAGGGATACTGTGGGGGGGGAGGAGAAAGGAAATATTCAAATATGCTGAGGAAAAAACCCTTAGTACCCAAACTGACTGCCTGAAAATAGGTATTGATTTAAATAGAAATACTTGATATCTGGTCATCAATTCAAAGTACACAAAGAATTAATATAAATGTAAACACGCTTCCATGGAAAATCTAACTGCTGTTACAGCGGTGCACAGTAAGGTGAAAATAAATTTTACCCTACCCCCTATTAACACCAGCCGGTGTATAAATTACAGATATGAACAAGACATCCCCCAACAAGATGCATCAGAACGAATATATCATATGTGTAGCGCTGCTTCCACACACCCACCCACCCCCCCCTCAGGGAGATTTTGCCTAGGCTACAGGTATGTGTGGTGCTGGTTACCGGTGAAGGTCCAGGAGAGATGATGTTGTGGGGAACAGGAAAGGTTTTAGGTGATCTTCAGGTTCTTTTCATTTGATGACAGCACCTCCAGTCACTGTAGACTACAGCAGAGCTGCAGGCAGTCCCTACCATGATAGTTCTTTTCTCCTATACTTCTGTGCAATAGACTGCGACTTAGCCAAAAGTATATAAAAGGGTCTGTATTTGATGCAGCCACTGCAGATGGTATAACAGCGGTGCATATAGTGTAGAATGGGTTTCAGGCCCTTGGATGGTGCGGGCCAGCAAATAATGTTGAGGCCTTGTGCTATGCACAGAGCTCCTCTCCCTTACCCAGGTAGGAAGGCACTGACTCTATAAATTGGAAGACATCCTCCCTAATGCAAAAGGGGCGGGCACAGGGTCTGCACCGTGATTGGCTGCAACACAGACCCAGTGTCAACACCTCTCCTGCCACTCAGGGAGGCTGCTTGAGGAGGGGGGTGATAAACCCCGTAAACCCCACAGGATAGTCTGTCACTGCATGTAGCTACTAGGACTTACATGACAAGAGGGCAGAAAGATAGTATAGACTAGACATGGCAATATATGTTTTAAGATTGTATAATTAAGTAATAACTCTAATGCAATCCAATACGGACACACCAAGTAGTGAAATATAAGACAAGCCCTGTAAATTAATGGTTATATATTCATAACTGTCTGTTAACCTTCTGACGATGTTAGCACAGTAAAGCAGATACGTATCCGTTGTTTACTTGAGGTAAACTTCAGTAGCTATCCACAGCATCCAGGTAAACCTGCATTCATGCAGGGGACACCGAGAAAATGGCGGAGAGCTGCTCTCGTGACTCACGAAAAAACGGACACCGCTAGAATAAAGAGCAATAGTAGATGCACGAACACGCTGATCCCACGGAGCACAAAAATGGAGCTGTCAGCTGTCAGCTGTAGGGCACCTCAGCAAACTGGAGCACTTCCCCGATGGCCGTTTCGCTTGGTACGAGGCTTTTTCTTAGGGGTCTAATGCAGTATCCTTGATCTGTGTATTTAAGCTCAATTGGCTAGATGCTGTGCTAATCAGGCCAATCAGGAGCAAGCGGAATGAAGACGTAACAGCTAATTTGCGATATCCTGATAATATATAGTCACTAGACGAAAACAGTGTAAAACGGACGATTAAACATTACAAACGTAAAGATATAAGTTAAGACCAATTTGCATATAGATATATAGTTGCCCAGTATCCAGAGCAGTGGCGAAACGTACGTAGGGGCCTTTCTCCTGTGTTTGTACTATATAAGTACCTCCCTGCACCTACCACTGGCTGCTCTGTGGATTCCTGGTGTTTTGAAACAATCAAGTGGTTGCTGGTGTCCTCGGTTCTCAAGCGGCACTCTCGGTGTTCTTCAGCACTTCTCCATTCATCGGAGGCTAAGTATTGATTCAATCACGCCAGTGTACATTTATTTTCTGTGTACTATTAGGAACAATACTTGTGCTCAGCAACGGAGCAGCTTACATGGACTCACATTTCAGGACTGTGTTATACCAGTGAGTTACCAGACAGGTTGATTATACTATCCAGAACTTTACATTTTTGTATTTTATTTCCTGCTCATTTATTTGTGGTATTAGCACCCGTTTTCTGATGACCCTTGGTATATATGCATATTTCAGCAGGATTTGAGATTCAGGTTGTGGTGCTTTATAGCATTTGTACAGACCGGACGGTCTCATGGGTGAGAGGCTGATTACATGCCTCATCACCATGATATTCAAGTTGCTCTCAATCACTTCCCAGTGTATCAGCTAGTGGTTTGATTACAATTAGGGTATTATTCTCATTATACAGTTACCTTGGAGGTACTAGAAATTGTTTTAATCATGTTTTATGTGACGTGTTCATGAATAAATTTATATCCTTTTTTCTGCACCTGAGTGCTGTCTGTGGGATACTTTTTTTCTCTGTTGGTTCACATTATTATATTATCCCCAGCACCGTCAGAAGCTTTTACATTATAGCTTATTTTGTCTGATTTAGGTACATATTGATGTTTAGGTCTGTTGCAGGCATTTCTTTCGTTTTCTATTAGTATTTAGCCACTGTTTTGTGGTTTCTTTGCCTAGCACGACTTTTCAGTATTATTGTGTTATATGGATTTTTTAAGTAGCGCACAGCGCTGGCTTGTCAATGCAGATGACGTGTTTTCGGTAGAGGGTGCCACTGTGGATGACCCTGTAGCCCCTGTTAGTACACAGGCAGATCAACTTAAGCATTTCAAATTTATGTTACAGAAACGCAACAGAACCTGGTGGAACATGACTTCACTTGAGTGATACTTGGGTCAGCATTTAATACCAGGTCTTTCCATCATTTGAGTTTAAAGATGATTATCCTGGGCTCAAATGGGAGGAAGCGCTGAACATTTGTTCTGCTGAACTAATGTGAATCCTGATTCTTAATGATGACACATCATTGAAGGATCTTAATAGCCAAATTGATACTTTTAAAAACAGTTTGGATCTGATGGACGTTATCTGTTTCTGCTAAATTGAAAAAGATCTTTCGGCATTTTAAACAGATATGATTTCTTTTACAAAAAAGAAATTCACAAGGGATCTAACGGATTTCCATGACAAGAAAGTTTACAAATAGAGTCATAATCGCCCACCAAATCACAAGAAAAAGTTCACAAGAGTGCAGACGAATCCAACTAATCCAGAGTCAGGCTTTATTACATCTGACGTGGAATCATCTGACGGTGAACTCAGGTCTTCCACCAACAGGGACTCTGATAACTCTTTTTTAGACTTGGGAAACCAGTTATCCAAAAAAGATCAAGGACGAAAAGGGGAAAAGTGGGGGCCTAAGAAACAGACAGCAACAGTCTTACAACGAGACCAACAGCAGGAAAAACAACAAGAAAACACTGAAGAAAAATTATTTCATTTGAATATATTAATATATCTGATATTGTGTTAAATTTAGATCAGATTTCTGTTTAAAATATGGCCTATCGTATGGCCTTCATATTCAGCAAACCCCTTTGATTGGGTCAAAGACCTGAATTAATTTTATCGTAAATTGTTACTTCATAAATTTTTCTTTAAATCAGTACGGGACATGGAGGTTTATGTACAAGACAATACTCATGTCTGGAATACACAGGAACTCATGATATTAAGTGAAATGGAGACTAACTTTGATGATCAGGTAGGTGAGTCTGCTGATGTTGTTAATGCAACTGTCTTTCCCAATCTCAAAACTAAATCTGTATTGTGTCCTCCACTGCAGACGTCTTCCCAAATTGAGATTTTTGCCAATATTGTGACCAAGATATTCTCAGCCCTGCTAAGAACACGTGGATCTAGCAATTTAACAAGAGGGGAATTCCTAGCTATAGATCAATTTAAGAACTTGACAGGGATAGAGATTAAGCCATCGGATAAGGTGCCTTGCACGGTAGTGGCGTTCACGTGAGCCAGAGTTTCTACGGGTGTAACTGGGTATATCCGACCCAGACTTTGACCAACATCAAGTGGTATAGTGTGAGGAGAGACTTTCTGAATGATCACCTTGATCCACCCAGGAATCGAGGATTTTCACTCATTTCTGGCACTATCTTGTACCCTCTCAGGGCGTCTTCCTCGGGCGTGCTCTCCAGGGAGAAGGACCAGTCGGCCTTGTCATGGCCTGGGTAGCTACACAATGCGTCCATGTACTTCACTCCCCCAGCTGGAATCTCGGTCAACCCTGCTTCATGATTGAATAATTCACCATATCCCTCTTGGGCCGAGATCCTACAGCACTCTTCTTTTAGTACGGATGGATCCGTAGAGAGGATAGGGGTAGCTCACTGGCCTCTTGCAGATAAGCCCGGATAACCGCCTGAACCACATCGGTGTTGGTCCCCAATATGATTGGGGAACTAGGATGTTCACGGGGCTCGGGACATACCGGGGCCTCCACTTCCATGGTGTGGGTCTTGATGTTGTTCAGTTGCAGTATGTCCAACCATACTAGCACGACACTGTCAATGGGGTAGGTTTCGTTGCTAAGGCCCCATAGCTTCATCTTCTCTGCCGACTGCATAGGCAGATGAGTCAGATGCTGCTCGTAGAATGGCTGGCAGATAATGGTCACTTGTGACCCGGTGTCCAGCAGTGCAGAAGAGTATATCCCTTGCACTAGGACTCTTACAATTGTGGCCGGTCCCACTCGACTGTAGGCGTCCGGTTGATGGGCTTCATCGGGGCTGGGAGCTGGAACGCTCTCCAGTAGCGTGGGAAGCGATTGCATCATCAGCTCAGTGAAGGCATAGGCCCCATAAGTGGGTCTTCTTGGCTTTGGACAGTTCTTAGAGAAATTACCATCTCGGCCACAGTTGTAGCAGCGAATTTCACGGTTGACATCGTGGTCAGGATAAGGTTCTGACCTCCTAGGCACTCTGGGTGTAGAGACTGTCGCCGCTAAAGGGGGGATGCCTGACACTTTCTCTCTCCATAGGCTTCCGATACCGACACTCCTTTGGTTTCTTCCTTGTGGGTATCCTTATGTTTCTTGGGCGCGTGCAGCCGGGCGTGTGCCTCGTGCACCTTCACTTGGTTCAATAGTCCCATGAATGTAGGTGGACTCCCTTGTAGGAGGCCGCAACAGAGCATGTTGGCGATAAGGTTGGTTGGGCTCGATCCCCGCAAGAACTCCTTGCGTCGAGATTCATCCACTTCAGAGGCTGGGACGAGTTTACGGCTGAGCAGCAGCCACAATACTAGTTGGATGCTGTCAATGTACACCGACAGCTCCTCTCCCTCCTTCTGGTGGAGGGCGTAATACTTAGCCCATAGGGGGGCCTTAGGCATTCCATGATCCTATGCCTTTTTACTGCTTCGGTGCATGACCATTCCTCCAGCACCTTCAGAGTATGCTCTTTCCATACGGCAATCCCCTCTTCTCCCACGGGAGTGGGTGATGACCCAGAGAAAGCCTTAAGTTTGTGGTAATTCTGGAATTGTGATGATTGCGCCAGGGCTTCCACCAGTTGTGGTAGGGTCACCCCTAAGTCTGAATTTCCCACCAAAAGGCCAAAAAAAAATTTCCCTGATGAAGTTCCCATGCTAGGAACGAAACGCGCAGAGCTATACATCTTCTATTGTGCATTTATCTTAATGCTTTTATATGCTATATCTATTTATGGATCAAGTGTTTGGCCCCAGAAAACATTAGATAGTTCAATAGTCCGTGTATTACGAACACGCAGTAACAGCTGTGGACTTTGTCGTCTGACGTCATAGCCACGTGATCGTGGTAGTCAAACGGGGAATTCCAGCACTGGAGAGGTAACCACACTGCCGGAGCAGCACCCGACCGAGCAGAGCAAAACAGCACTGCAGGAGTTAAGAACTCCAGGCACGGAGGATTCCAAGCAGAGAGGGAGCCAGCTGATCTGTACACTGATTGTCAGTGAGGTGACACACCCACACTGCCAGATTTTATCGGCTATGGTGTAAGTAGCCAATTTGCTATCTCTATATAAAGTTGCCTTTAAATACTTCACTATTGTGGCCCTTTTTTTAATTCTCTTTAGGATCAAAGAAAAATTGTGACTTGCTTACTACGCCGAACGCCTTCCGTGACACATTGTGTATTATTTTATTAATTACTGATATTTGTATCTGCGCCCGTTATTGATTTTGTTTATATGTGTATATATATATATATATATATATATATATAATAAAAAATAAATAGATGATACCGTTCTGTGGCTAACGAAATGCTTTTATTTGTGCGAGCTTTCGAGATACACTGATCTCTTCTTCCGGCGATGTTACAATGAATGAAGCAAGCAAAAGGTATACTTAAAAACAGTGTCTCTTGGAATGTTATCTGTGCTAGTTCCAAGAGACACTGTTTTTAAGTATACCTTTTGCTTGCTTCATTCATTGTAACATCGCCGGAAGAAGAGATCAGTGTATCTCGAAAGCTTGCACAAATAAAAGCATTTCGTTAGCCACAGAACGGTATCATCTATTTATTTTTTGATTATTGAAGCTCGGCTAACACGGTACTTATAGATATATATACATATGTATATATATGTATATGTATATGTATATATATATATATATATATATATATATATATATATATATATATATATATATATACACACACACACATACACACATACATACATACATACATACATACATACATACATACACACAGGGCCTGACAAATTGGGCCAAAATCTACTCGTCCCCCCCTCCCCCCACGACACTTACCTGTGGCGGCGTCCGATTGCGGGGTCCTGACGGCATCTCCCGGCCTTCTCTATCTTGTTGCATTTAAAATCATGTTTTTCTAATGCAGCACTATTCAAAATGGCCACGCATCATCATATGACGTCACGTTGTCATGGCAACGGGACGCGGCGATGTCACGCAGCATCCCGTTACCATGGCAACGCGGCGTCATATGATGCCGCACGCCCATTTTGTATAGTGCTGCAAAAGAAAAACATAATTTTGAAGAGCAAGACAGAAGACCGGGAGATGCCAAGGGACCACCGCAGGTAAGCAGTCGACAACGGCCACAATGCATTTGACCGGGCGACCACATTTGTCGAGCCATGTATATGTATATGTGTGTGTGTATTATATATATATACAAAAACACAGAAAAAACAGGCGCACTCATAGCGTAAAATTGTATAACAATAAATTTATGGAGTAAGGGATAAAAATGCACACTCACAAACAAAGCTGAAAAAAATGCGTTTTTGAGTACAACTCAGCCCGTTCAGATGCAGGAACCCAAGGAGGAGGACTTCGGTGTGATGTCCGCGGTGTGTCTTGCCACAATAGCCCCTCTAGGTCCTGGCAGGGACCGAGAGCCACGAGGGACGCCGCCTTCCCCTCTCTCCAGTGCTACACAGAGCATACACTGAATAGAGTCTCGCGTGAACTCGATGATGTCAGCGAGGTTTCAGCCTGGGAGAGTTCACAGTGTAAACAGGAACTTGAATGTCTGAATGGCTGGTAGCAAAATGCTAGCAAAGCAGCAGGAGTGCAATAATGTAGATGAGTGCAAATAAAATCTGGACAGTAGGCTCCACAGCAATCTCTACGAGGCTCCTGATGAAGTCTCGCTTGAGACGAAATGCGTAGAGATTGCTGTGGAGCCTACTGTCCAGATTTTATTTGCACTCATCTACATTATTGCACTCCTGCTGCTTTGCTAGCATTTTGCTACCAGCCATTCAGACATTCAAGTTCCTGTTTACACTGTGAACTCTCCCCGGCTGAAACCTCGCTGACATCATCGAGTTCACGCGAGACTCTATTCAGTGTATGCTCTGTGTAGCACTGGAGAGAGGGGAAGGCGGCGTCCCTCGTGGCTCTCGGTCCCTGCCAGGACCTAGAGGGGCTATTGTGGCAAGACACACCGCGGACATCACACCGAAGTCCTCCTCCTTGGGTTCCTGCATCTGAACGGGCTGAGTTGTACTCAAAAACGCATTTTTTTCAGCTTTGTTTGTGAGTGTGCATTTTTATCCCTTACTCCATAAATTTATTGTTATACAATTTTACGCTATGAGTGCGCCTGTTTTTTCTGTGTTTTTGTAGATATCCTAAGGAAGTGGTGTTCCCTTCATTCGGGCTGCAGAGACTCTTTTGGATAGCAATTGGAACATTTTGGGATTTGTATATCTTTTACATATATTTTTCTGGACATTTTCTTTTTTGATATTTTATTATGTATTTTATTGGTTCATTATTTTAAAATGTTTTACCACATCCACTGTGCTTAGCATAGGTTTTTTACTTTTATTTGTAATAACATTTTCCATTTCACTTTTATTTATATTTTTACTCTATAGAGATTTTATATAGTGATAGGTTGGCGCTAATATATTTCTTCTTTTGATATATATATATATATATATATATATATATATGTAACGCTTGTTCGTGTCTGGTCTGACCCACCCAATCTCACATTGGCCCCTGTGGTCTATCCAGCCCCGTTACATATTCGTGTCTGTGGTGCACCTGTAGGCAACAGGACTCCTGAGTCTCCCGCATGATGGTATTCGGGGATGTCAAGCAGACAGGCAGCTGAGGTAGTGGGTGCGAGTCCTACTTACAGCATGTGCAGCGCCTCCACCTCATCAGGATCTAAACATATGCAGGTAGATGGTCCTGATGAGGAACTCCTTCTTGGTGGTGAGGGCCCCTGGAGAGTAATTGCAGACTCACACCATGGGGGTTCCGTTGAACAAGCCATATTTATTGTGCGTGGTGATAAGGGCCAGCTGCCCCTCACAGTCATTGTCTTAGCCGCACATTGCTCCGTGATCCCCTTTAAAAGGTATGCCCTCCCAATGGAGTGGGAGTCCCTCTCCCCGCAGGGAGATCACCCCTGTGCCAGGTCCCTGGACAGAGTTGGCCTTCTCTAGTTGGATATTGAATGGTGCCACTAGTTACTGCACTAGTGGGCACCTTTGAACTTGCTGCTTCACCTTGTAACATCAACTCGCAGCAAAAACACGCACTAAGTTTAGGCAGTGCAGTGCCTTATATACCTCAGGAAGCAGGCACATCTCTGATGTCACTATTTAGGGTCTTAGAGCATGTAGCCACTCCCATCCATACATAGGGCACCTCACCAGGGTGTGAGGGCAAACCTCCATGATTACTGCTGGCATTCCTGTAATTTACCAGGTTTTACTGCCAGCAGGAGAGATGACTGTAGACATTGTTATGCATGGCTACATATATATATGTATATGTATAGACTCTTCATATTTGTGCATGGAATGTTCGTTTGTTTTTAAATGATGTAATAAAAGTCAACTTTTAAACTTATACCACTGGAGTACTCCCAACTGAACTCTTTTGGATATTTCTCTCAGTACCTGCTCTTTTGTTATGTTTTGGCACTTTGTCTGAACAAAGAGTAATTACTACCGGCACATTTGTTATGCCAATGAGCTTCCTCTGCAACAGTGATGACTAGCACGTCTAACTCTGACATTTTACTGGCTGTATTTTACCATTTAAAAAACACACATAAAATATAAACACATTCTTTAATGTGTGGTTGAAACCTATTCCAACTTCTTATTGCAACGCTAGTATACCCAGCCTCACCCTGAAGACACCCAAAAGGTCGAAACAGCTGTCTGTGTGTAGCGTTACTGGCTATGCACTTCTTTAACCCAGGCTGTGCTGAAAAGCTGTGTAATATGGCAGGCATAAGCTTATAGAGATCAATGTTACAATGGAAATGGTGACACTGTGTGCTCATTTGTGTCATTTCCCAGAATCCCTGGCTGCAGTGGGAGCATTATATGCTAAAAGATAAAAAGGCAAGGTTACAGGCTTGTCTGAAATGTTTTATTTGCAGTATGTACATCAGAATTCCTGAATTGAGAAATATAATGCTCTGTTAAATTGCTTTAGCATATTGTACTGTGGGAAATGTCGCTTTATAGCAGAAGGGATTCATCTCCTGACAATACTAATGATAAATCTAAGGCATCACAAAAGGTGACTCCATCCACTGCACAAAATGTGTTACTTAGAAACCATTATTAGTAGAGACTTTCATAAGAAACTTTATTGTTGTAAAAGCAGACTGTTTGATTGTGCTTTAAACTTCCCTCTACTTGGTTTAATTAAAGAAACAACATATTTTCCAATAGTTCATAGAAATAAATCTTTTTCCAATAGTTTTAAGTTATTCTACAATGTTTAAGTAAATGTAGGGTGACCAGATTTTCAAAATGAAAAACCGGGACACATTAAAAAATTATTTATAAAACAAATTACATCACATGCCGCACCCTATTGCCATGACAACGAGACACTGACGTCAGGTGGTGACATGTTGCCATGACAATGTGGCATCACGTGATGCCTCGGCGCCATAATGCGTCCGTTGTCATGTCAACTTGATGCCGCGTGACGTCACGGAGCGGCTTGTTGTTATGGCAATGGGCATTACGTGACGTCGCACAGCCATGTTAATGGAATTTGGAGGGGAGGATACAGCCAAAGGCAAAATAAATAAATATATAATAAATAGATCTAAAAAAATGTTATCTCCACACAGAGCCTCTGACCCACACACCCACAGACCCACAGAGTCAGTGACCTACACACAGAGAGCCACTGATCCACACACACACACACACAGAGCCACTGACCCACACACACGGAGCCACTGACCCACACACCCACACACGGAGCCACTGACCCACACACACAGAGCCACTGACCCATAACACCCACACACACAGAGCCACTGACCCACACACACAGAGCCACTGACCCACACACACACAAAGCCACTGACCCACACACACAGAGCCACTGACCCCCACACCCACACACATGGGGCCACTGACCCACACACAGAACCACTGACACACACACAGCTAATTACCTACACACAGAGCCACTGACCCACAGAGCCACTGACCCACAGAGTCACTGACCCCACACACACACAGAGAGACACAGAGACACACACACACACACACACAGAGCCACTGACTCTCACACACACACACACAGAGCCACTGACCCACACACACACAGACAGAGCCACTGACCCCCTCCCCCCCCCCCACACACACACAGAGCCACACACACACACACACACAGCCATTAACCCCCCCACACACACAGAGCCACTGACCCACACACACACACAGAGCCACTGACCTACACACACACACACACACACACACACACACACACAGAGCCACTGACCCCCACACACACAGAGCCACTGACCCCCACACACAGAGCCACTGACCCACACACACACAGAGACCCTCCCCCCCCACACACACAGAGCCACTGATCCACACACACACACACACACACACACACAGAGCCACTGGCCCACACACACACACAGAGAGCCACTGACCCACACACACACAGAGCCACTGACCTACACACACAGCGCACCTGATCCACACACACACACAGATCCACAGACACACACACACAGAGAGCCACTGACACACACACAGAGCCACTGACCCCCACACACAGAGCCACTGACCCCCCCCCACACACACACACACACACAGAGCCAGTGACACACACACACAGCCAGTGACACACACACAGCCAGTGACACACACAGAGCCAGTCACACACGAACACACAAACAGAGCCAGTGACACACACACAGAGCCAGTCACACAGACACACACACACACACACACAAACACACACACAGTCACTCTCTCTCTGTGTCCTACCTGTCACTGTGGAGCATGGAGGGGGGAAGCCATCTTTGGCAGCAGGCACCTCACTTCCAGCTCTCACTGCTGAGGCTCCGCTGACACTAACCCCGCCCCCACCCTCTGCTGTCAGACCCGCCTCCGATCTCCTCCTGCTCTGCTCTCTGCCTGCATTCTGTGCTCTCTGCTGCCCTCCCTGCTCTGATGGCCAAATTCAGAACAGCACAAAAAAACGGGACATTTAAAAAAATGCGGGGCAGCCGGGACAGCCATTAAAAAACCAGAACAGCCATTAAAAAAACAGGACTGTCCCGGCTAAAAAGGGACACCTGGTCACCCTAAGTAAATGTACTTCTTGCATTGTCATCTATAGACATTTGCTTGCTATAATATGTAGAAATGCAGTAAGTAAACTGCAATGCAGAAATCTAAGTTCCAGGTACTTTCACCATTATACTCGGGGTTGCCACCTCTCCGGGTTTTACCCGGAGACTCCGGGTTTGGCATCCCCTTCTCCGGGCTCCGGGTTTGTCCCTGAAATCTCCGGGTGGGCGGGTTGTTACAGACAGGGCAGCACAGTAAGTGAGTTCGCATTGCTACATCACTCACAGATCCTCTGCATTTCTCACGGGACTATCTGTGTGCAGAACTCACTTCCTCCCTTCACTGCCTACTACATCCGGGTCACAGCCTATGCTCTACTGCGCATGCTCACAGGTAGGGGATCATGGGAGTTGTAGTTTTTATTAGACAAGATCGATT